>NC_081415.1:373487391-373787391 GCF_030272615.1 Cryptomeria japonica
AATGTTGTTTTGTAACTGGTAGGAAGAGCTAGTGAAGGGAACTGTAATCGGTAGGTGAGTTTGTGGAGTGAACTGGTATTGCTAAGTATTTGAGAGTTGAACCTGTATACCCTACCTGTTGATATGATAAACCCTAACTGATGAAGTTTGCTATATTGGTTTATGACCTAGTGATGAGCAGTAATGATTATGACACGTATGCATATTGTATGAGAAGAGTTTCAAACAGTTTTTGGCACATTGAGATGATGGTTTTTATCTTGGGAATGAGAAAGTATGTTTCATGTAATGCAAAACATGTGATGAGTTACTAAGTTCGATGAAGTAGTGATCAAGGAGCGGTCAAGGCTATCTTGAATGATGTGCAGAGATCGTTAAGTAATCCAATGGTCATACTTTAACCAACTTGTTTGTAATCTCTATGAGAGAATTAGGTTTTTTTTGTGTTACCAGCCTATTGATTTGTTTATAAGGTCGATGAGTTATTTTGTTTCAGAGTTGGCAAATTTCTATTTGAGGTTGAGTGTGGTTGCTGAACTGGATGATGTATCTGTAGTTTATGTAAAGGTAGATAGGAGCATGAAAAGGATCTAAACAAGCAAGTGTAGTGCTATTCAAATAGATCAGAAAACCCCTATTGTTTTCTAACAATCGTAGTAGTAAAATCCCCTAACCGGATAAGCTCTAACAAGCTTAGTGTTATTCAAATCCTCTAACCAGGTGGTCCATTAGCTTGGATTTCAAATCCTCTACTGAGGTTACTCCTTACAGGGTATTTCTTTTAATAGGGCATTATAGTCAATCCCTTAACCGGGTGGTTCCTAACAGGATATGTTCTTAATAGGAATTTTTATAAAAAACTTTAATAGGCTTGGCTCCTAACAAGGTGAACTTCAGAAGAGTTCAAAATACTTGTGGGTATTCATCCCCACCGTGGTTTTTCCCATTTGGGTTTCCACGTCAAAAATATTATGTCAAGTGGTGAATATTTTTGTGGTTATGTTTACTTTGGTTGAATTGCTTAACTGCTTAATCCACTTTGATATGTTATGTTAACTGGCAGCAATCTAAAATGAGGTTTTACTTATGTTAGTAAAGTATTTGGATGTTTGTGAGTTTCAAGTTGTTTACTGTTAATCTGTTATAACAGTCAACTAGTTTATCTTGACACTGATCTTGCATTTATAGTTCAGTAGTTTAACTTGTCAGTTTAGAGTTTTCTTTGAGAGGTTGATTCTGAGATTGGTGAAAGTTTATATGAGTTTTCTATCTACTAGTTCATCCCCCCCCTCTCAGTAGTTGACTGGATCCTTATTATTTTGTCATACCATCAAGATGCTCCCATTGAAGTGGTATGCAGATAGTGACAGAGGTTGATTGCACATGAAACATAAATGGGGTTACTTTTTAACCAAAGAGTCTGCATCTAAGAAGTTTTTGCACAAAAAACAATTTATTTTGCAAAAGGGCAAAATCCAGAATAGAATCTTCACTGTTATCCAAAGATGAAAGTAAAATGTTTTCAAAAGTCAAGACATATGAAGTACGCAGAAAATTGTTTTCTTTTCAAAGCAGCATTTTTGTTACAAAGGTAATATCTTGGTAAAGTTGGGATTTTGTTACCCTGAAGAGCAAGATTACTTACCCAGAAAGTGAATTACCAAAGCTAGGCATTTTCAGTCAGAAATTTGAAAATAGTGAGGTCATAATGTAAGATTTTTTTACTCAGTGAGCAGAAAGTAAGAGTTTCATTTTATCCAAGGGGGATTGTTTTCTCTCGATTAGAACAGAAAAATCTATGCAGAAGTGATTTTCATCAAAAGGGGTGATTTTTTGCCACTTTTGAACAATTGAAAAGATACAATTGAAAGTCAGAGATGACTTTCATATAAGGGGGAATTTTTCAGTTTTGAAGGAAGAGAAGGAAAGGGGAGATTTTTCAATCAGAATTGATAGTGGCTTAAAATGGTTAACTTTGGCAAGTGAACAAAAGTGAGTGTGACAAGTGCAGCAAAGGAGGCATTTTTTTTGTATTTTTGAAATTTCCAGCAAGTAGTCACGGGTTTAGTTTTGGCAATTTTTGAAGGAAGAGTAGGCTTCAGAAGTACAGATTTCAAGATTTGAAGAAAGGTCTCTTTCTGAGATTCTTTTAGGGTTTCATTAGTTTTTTATTCTCTTTCGTGTATATCTCTCTCTCTTCTTCTCAATTCTAAAGGAATTCTTAATGTAATCTTCATTCTGGAAGCAAGGGTTCCATGCATGTATAGTGCAAGTTTTAATACCGGTTAGAGTTTTCTTTTAGTTTGTAGTTTTTAATGTTTTAAACATTTTGTAAACTAAATACAAATAGTTTCAGAGGTTTTATTTGCAGCCCTCTCTCTTATGTATGCTCTATTTTATGAAATGAAATGATCAAGGATATTTTGTTTTGTCCCTGCAAGTCAGTTGCATATCTTGTTGTTTGCTTCTCTTCAAGGAAGAGATTAATTTGCTTATTCAAGGTATAGAAATAGTGTTGTGTACATGTGAGATTCTCAAGTATGGCTGGCAGTGAAATTAAAAGATAGAATGTTGGTGTAATACATTAACATTTCAAGCTCGAAGGTTGCATGTTACCCTGTTTGGATGTTAAATCTGTATATTGTGAAGTTAATTATGTTGCCCATACAAGGTATTGGTCATGGAGTGTTAGGTCCCGGAGACAAATGAGAGGGGGGATGAATCAGTTGTCAAATAAATTCAAACAAAATAATTTAATCTACTTATTGCTAGATACCGGTAAACCAGTCTTTTATACTGATGGACAGTTTTATCAGATAATTGCAATACCGGCAAAGATTAATGCACAAAACAAAAAGACAAAGTCATCCACAACGCTTACCACCAATATTTGTACGTGGAAACCCTGTAAGGGGAAAAACCACGATGGGAAACCTTACCCATAATCAGATGATACTACTACAGATAGTAAGTGTATACAAATGGGGTCTGCACATGCAGAAAGGCCAAGCGCCTAGACCTCACTTCTCAAACACAAAATAGGAGTCACATTGACTACAATTGGAAGCTTAAATCCAATAAGAATGTACTTCTCAAAATAGCATCTTCATATGTTGGATTCAATACTGATGTAGTTCTGATATGCTTTCTCAAAAACCTTGCTTCACCTTCAAATGATGTCTGCGTGTATAGCTCTGCTTAATCTCACATATACCTTCTCAAAAAACTTCTTCGCATTCCACACCCAATCTTACAAAAAGGATCTTACATTTATATCATAACCTAGGACCAACTTTAGTAGGTCGGCTCTAAAGGATATTACAATAAAATCAATTTACAAATGAATTAATGCCCGATGCAATAATCGATTCAACATGTTGGCTTAATGCATTTACAACAATAATAAATCATCTCCATAGCATGCCATGCTGATTTGGAAAAGATAAACCTATCTGTGTATAACCTGGACCTATTTGTCGGTAACAACAAATATGAATATACCAATAATCAAATCTCTAAGACAAAGTGTCCAAACGATGTCTTCGACATAACCAAGTGTTTTCCATGCCATTACAAGTGTCAGTGATCATTATATCTTGCTGGTGTACCAGATACCGGTGATTGTGCATGAGTCATTTGCTTGTCGGTGAATGTTGGTGATTCTCCAAAGTGCCAGAGTTGATAATTGTTAGTAGGTGTTGACATCAATGACAAAACCATACCAAAATACTTTGTTTCTCACTCAACCAAGAAACTAGTCTGGTTCCAAGAAAAAATGCTCCTTCGGTGGTGCTTTTTCTATCATCCATACCTCCTACCTAATTTGCATCTGTGTATGCACATAATTCAAAGTTTTCATCTCTAGGATAACATAATTCAAGATTTGTTGTGCCTTCCAAGTACCGGAAAATCCTTTTTACTACTGATTCATGATTTTCTCGAGGATTACTCTGAAATCTTGAAACAATACATACTACATTCATGATATTAGGTCTTGTTTGTGTTAAATACAGTAAACCTCCTATCATAGATTTGTATCTAGTTGGATTAATAGGTGTAGATTCATCCCTTTGTGATAATTTGTCATTTGTAGTCATAGGTGTGCTTACTGGTTTAGAGTTCTCCATCCCAAATTTCTTTAATAACTCCTTCAAGTACTTGGATTGACTCAAGAATATACCTTTATCAGTTTATGAAATCTGCAATCCTAAAAAGAATTTTATTTCTCCAATCATAGACATTTCAAATTCTTGATGCATTTCAATAGAAAATTCTTTACATAATCCATCTTCTCCTCCAAAGATTATATCATCAACAAAACCTTCTATAACCAAGATGCCATCATTAGTCACTTTATAATATAAGTTGTTGTCAGCATTACCTTTATAAAAACCAATCTTCAAAAGATATTTATCCAATCTTGCATACTAAGCTCTTGGAGCTTGTTTCAATCCATACAAAGCTTTCCTTAACCAGCAAACCATATCTTTGTTATCTGTCAAAGAAAATCAGTCAGGTTGTTCAATGCAAACTTCTTCTTCAAGATCTCCATTCAGAAATGCACATTTAATATCCATTTGATATACTTTGTAGTTCTTATGCAATAGCCAAAAATAATCTAACTGCCTCAATTTTGGCTACCGGTGCAAATGTCTCATTATAATCAATTCCTTCTTTTTGAGAATATCCCTTACACACTAGTCTTGCTTTATTTTTGATTACCTTACCATCTTCATTAAGTTTGTTTCTAAATACCCATTTGGTTCCAATTACATTTTTATCTTTAGGCCGGGGAACTAATGTCCAAGTGTTATTCTTCTCAATTTGTTGTAATTCTTCCTCCATAGCTTTAGTCCAATATTTATCTTCACATGCCTTGTTAACTGATGATGGTTCAATTTGAGAAATAATTCATACCTCTTCATTTTCCAATCTTCCTCTTCTCATAACTCCTTTATACTTATTTCCAATTATCTGATCTTTAGAATGATTCAGTCTTACATACGGGGGTGTCTTTGTTTGTTGTTGTTCCTCAGTTACTGTGGAATTTTTAGATGATATCGGTGTAGCGGGATCTTCATTCTATACTGGTGGATTCAGTGTAGGTTCATTTGTTAGAATTTTTGTTGCCAGTTCAAAGTCTATATAGCTTGAAGTTCCTCTGAATTGTTCATCAATCTTCACATTTGTACTCTCAACAATTTTCTGCAATCTTTTGTTATAACATCTATATGTCTTGCTCTTAGATGAATAACCAAGAAATATTCCTTCATCACTTCTAGGATCAAATTTGCCAATATACTCATCCCTTCTAATATAGCATTTACTTCCAAAAATTCTAAATATTTAAGAGTAGGAGTAATACCAAACCATAGTTCATGAGGAGTCTTACTGGTTTCACCTTTGATGTGAGCTTTGTTGAATGTATAGACTGATGTACTTACTACCTCTCTCCAATATACATGTGGTAGATTTTCTTCTGATAACATACTTCTTGTAGCATCCAAGATAGTTCTATTTTTCCTTTCAACCACTCCATTTTTTTGTGGTGTCTGAGGTGCTGATAGTTGTCTTCTGATTCCATTCACTTTACAAAATGCATTAAATTCCTTAGATGTAAATTCTCCTCCTTGATCTTATCTTAGACATTTAATTTTCTTACCGGTTTCATTTTCTACCAGTGCTTTGAACAGTTGTAACTTCCCAAGTGCTTCTGATTTTTCTCTCAGAAAAGTAACCCAACACATTCTAGAATAGTCATCAATGATTAGCATGAAATATCTATCATCTTGTAAAAATTTTGTTCTAGTTGGACCACATAAATCAGTGTGAATTAAGTCAAGAGCATTATTGAATTTTTCTGGAATACTTTTAAAGGTGGCTCTAACTTGTTTTCCAAATCTATATTCCTTACATATTGTATTGTGAGGTTTGACAATTTTAGGTAAATCTCTAACTACCTTAGTAGTACTGATTTTTACCATGCAATCAAATTTTACATGACAGAGTCTCTTATGCCATAGCCAACTCTCATCAATATGTGCAATCAAGCATGTATTTTCATTGTTATTCAAATGAAAGATATTACCTCTAGTTTTATTACCGGTTGCAATTTCTAAACCAGTTCTATTCATGATTTTGCATTTTCCATTTTTGAATTGTAACTAAAATCCTTTCTCAACTAATTGACCAACACTTAAAAGATTATTCTTTAAACCTTCAACATAGTAAACATTGTTAGTATTATGCTTTACATCAAGAGATATTGTACCTTTACCTTTGATCAGACAAGCTTTATCATCTCTAAATCTCACTAGACCTCCATTATATTCTTGAAAGTTCAAGAATTTACCTTTATCTCCTATCATATGATGTGAACATCCCGAATCAATGATCCATTCATCCTTTACTTCAACTTTAGCTACCAAGGCCTTCTCTACCGGTTGGTCTTCTATTATAGCAACAAAAACCCATCCATTGTCTATCGGATCCTCATCAGAATCATCAGTCACTCCTTCATCAGCAAGATAACAAGATTAGTCTTTACTCTTCTTAAATCTGTATCTCTAATATTTAGGGTTAGGCTTGTATGTTCTTCTAGCTTCTTCTCTTAGTCTAGCATGTCTATCAGGGCATCTTGAAGCCATGTGACCAATCTTATTATAGTTAAAACATTTAAAGGGTGCTTTACCTTCATACTTACTTCCAACTGGACCTTTAGGCATTTTCTTTGCAAATAGTGCTTCAAGTTCTTCAAGTTCTTCATTTTCTTTCCTACGTTCTTCAAGTTCTCTTGCATAAAAGGCTTTCCAATCAGATTTGTTAAATGATGATGCAGATGATGTTGATGCTTTAAAGGCTAAATCTCTCTTTATAGTAGCAATAGGACCAAATTCCTCAATTTCAAAGGCTAAAAGTTTTCCAATTAATGTATCTCTAGTTACTGATGTATTAGGCATTGTTCTTAACTCATTTATAGCAGTGACTTTCATTTTATATACTAGTGGAAATCCTCTTATAACTTTTGAAACAACTTCATCTTCACTTAAGGTTCCTCCACAACATTTTCATACCTGACCCGGAGGCTTTCAAGCTTTGCAATTTTGACTATGGAAACTCCTTCATTCAGTGTTTCCAAATGATCCCAAATAGCTTTAGTAGTGGACCTATCTGATAATCCCATGATTTGTTGATTGGTTAATGTGCTCAAAAGTGCTTCTCTTGTTTTGCAATCATTTTCTTCATCTTTCCCCAAGGTAGGTGGATTAGGATGACCATGAGTAGGAGCAGTATAGCCAATCTTTGTAACTTCCCAGATGTCCTTTCCAATGCAATTTAAATGTGTCTCCATTCTGGTCTTCCATATGCCATAGTTGGTTCCATCAAGTTTAGGACTGTCCTTCCTGAAGTAGTTAGTAGACATTGGATCTCCTCAAGTTGTTAAACTTCTGCAAAAGAGGACTAAGCTCTGATACCAATTGTTAGGTCCCAGAGACAACTGAGAGAGGGGGGGTGAATCAGTTGTCAAATAAATTCAAATAAAAAAATTTAATCTACTTATTCCTAGATACCCGTAAACCAGACTTTTATATTGGTGAGCAGTTTTATCAGATAATTGCAATACCAGTAAAGATTAATGCATGAAATAAAAAAGACAAAGTCATCCACAACGCTTACCACCAATATTTGTGAGTGGAAACCCTGTAAGGGGAAACACCATGGTGGGAAACCTTACCCACAATTAGATGATACTACTACAGATAGTAAGTGTATACAAATGGGGTCTACACATGCAAAAATGCCAAGCGCCTAGAGCTCACTACTCAAACACAAAATAGGAGTCACACTGACTACAATTGGATGGTTAAATCCAATAAGAATGTACTGCTCAAAATAGCATCTTCATATGCTTGATTCAATACCGGTGTAGTTCTGATATGCTTTCTCAAAAACCTTGCTTCACCTTCAAATGATGTCTGTGTGTATAGCTCTCCTTAATCTCGCATATACCTTCTCACAAAACTTCTTCGCATTCCACACACAATCTTACAAATAAGATCTTACATTTATATCATAACATAGGACCAATTTTAGTAGGTCAACTCTAAAGGATATTATAATAAAATCAATTTACAAATGAATTAATGCCCAATGCAACAACCTATTCAACATGTCAGCTTAATGCATTTACAACAATAATAAATCATCTGCATAGCGTGCCATGCTGATCTGGAAAAGATAAAACTGTCGGTGTATAACCTGGACCTATTTGCCACTAACAACAAATATGAATATACCAATAATCAAATCTCCAAGACAGTGTCCAAATGATGTCTTCGACATAACCAAGTGTTTTCCATGCCATTCCAAGTGTCGGTGTACCAGATACCAGTGACTATGCATGAGTCATTTGCTTGCCGGTGAATGTTGTTGATTCTCCAAAGTGCCAGAGTTGATAAGTGTTAGTACGTGTTGACATCAATGACAAAACCATACCAAAATACCAACATGGAGTTGTTTTCAGTTTTTAGAATATTTTCATAATCAAAATCTCTTTTACTTTCTGCATTAGGAGTAAGATTAGTGTAGAAAACCCCCCTCCGCAATCAAGTGCATACATGCTTAGAAACTAAGGTTAAAGCCAAAAACATGAGTTCATCCATCTTCCTTAGTACATTTTCATTGAGATGATCTACTGTAAGTTATAGTGTCTTGAGTGTCATGAAGCTGAAAGTTATTAGACATTGAATAGGTTCACCCACCTTGGTCTCACAGAGCCAAAAGTGCAGGAGATCTCGGTCATTGTGATTGAATATCGTTCGTTGGCCAAATCCTTCCCCGAGTTTGTCGATGAGTTAATGGAAATTCCTCTATGACTCAGGGATTGTTGGTTTTGACCCCAATAGGTTCCCCAAAATTGGTGGCATCTTACACTCCTTTTGATATTTCTTCGCACTCCTTATCTTCTTCATCTCTCTTTCTTCTAGTTTGTCATGATTATTTATGTAAGATCATACTCCCGCTAAAGTAGGGACTAAATGCAACATCCTAAAATTGTACCCTTTTCAATTTTGACCGCATTTAGGGACCTTTCTTTAGTATTCTCATTATCATGCTTGATCAAGACCTATTTATGCCTCTACCATGCAATAAACATCATATTTTCATCTTGTACCTTACTGGGACCCCTTAACCCTGACCCTATTTGGGGTACAACCAATGCGTGGCACCTTGGTCCTTACTAGGACCATGGCACTGTTACTACTTATTATAGTTGCCATTAGTTTTATATCCAAAGTCATTCTATATACTCTAGTTGGTTACTATTACCGAAACATTCAATCAATATGCACAAAATAGTCGGTTATAGAAGAAAGTAGTCACAGAGCCCAGTATTCACCGAGTTGTCTACCGAGTAACATTCCATGTCTACCGAGTAGAAACAATGATACACTGAGTTGATATACATCGAGTGAATCATGTTACCAGATTCATTGAATCTAGACACACATGGGAAAATGTGTTACAAGATCGAGGAACAAAGAACCGTTATCACATTGGAAATTGCACTTAAAGATTTTGTATGATTTTGAGGTCATCTATCCAATGAACTATTTTTTATGGTTATTCATTCAATAAATCATGTTTGTAAGATCGAAGCAATGAACCTGATCACCAACATAAGATATCTATTTACACAGCATGAATTGAGGATCAAAATATATGAAAAAAAAGAAGAGATGAATGTGCGTGAAGCAAGACACATGTGACAGATAATGAAGCACTGAGTGTTATGACTGTTACAGAGACACAAAGGTCACCGAGAAGGATTTTAGAGAACAGTCAAAGAACAGAGTAAACATAAGGGTTTACCAAGTTACTTTATGGGTTACCCAGGTATGCTATAAGCAAGGTAATCTCATTTTGAGCACATAGAATTTGCTATAACATTCCATATGTAAAGTTGCAGATATTTGTAAAGATTTTATTGTAATATTTTGAAGTTGTAAGAGAAACCTTTAACAAGGTAAAAGACTCTAACAAAGTCTATAAATTGTAAAGCCTTTAACCAGGTGCAACAGTTAGAATAAGTGTTGTAAAATCCTTTAGCAAGGTAGATCTAATGATCTTGATACTCCTAATAGGGTAAGCTATCAGAAATAGCTGAGCATGTAGCTCTAACCGAGCAACCTTTATTATTGTAGTAGTGAAGTTGTGGGTGCCATCCCCACCACATTTTTTCTCTCTAACCAAGAGTTTTCGCGTAACCAAAATATATTATGGAGTGAATCATGTATGATTGTTATTTATTTGTTTTAGCTTTATGTTATGTTATAGCAGTTTGTGGTTTATGCATAACAGTGAAGATATTGTTGATAAAAGGATTTGAAGTACTGATTCACCCCTCCCCTCTCAGTACATTAGCGTTCCATATTGAGCCTAATAGGCACCATGCCATGGTCCTCCCTAATTAGGGCCTAATTTGAATCTTGGGCCCTATCCAAAATTTGAGCAGGAATTACTTCTCCATGTCGGCCTATGTCAAAAAATTAATATGTTTGATGGTAGGCAAGTATATAAGGAGGTACTCCCCTCTCATTTTGAGATACAATCATAAGGCAAGGAGAACTATAGACAAGAAAAAAAGCATTCAAGCATTGGATAATTCATCATCAAGAATTCCTAGAGGTCTTCAAGGTTGCATATTCCTTATATATCCATTGTGGAGAAAATTTACATCATTCATTTGCAAGCATGTGTGTGTGTTAGGTTTTTTTCATGTCCATGCCATTTCATACAACATATGTAATTACATGCATGAATAAAAGCATTATCATCATTCATTGTAGATTTGAAGGTGTAGATAGGAATTTGGGAAAACATCAAAGCAATATTAAACTAGCTCAATCACAAAAACTAGATTGCAATGATAAAAAATCCTAATTACAATCAATAAAGGCATGAAGATGAAATACTACAATAAAAAGAAAACCAAAGCATGTATCTCCTTCATGTGGCTCCATTGTTCTTCTTTCACCTTCCAATTTGATGTTGTTCTCACCTACAAAGTGAATTTGCAAGTGGAAAGCAAGTTGTTGATGAAATTTGTAGCATAAGGTTACTCGAAAATGTGATTGATTGATTGACAAAGGAACTCATCCAATTTATAGACAAATTGGAGAGAGGACAAGATTAGCATGAAGAGATTTGAAAGGAAATTCAAATCAAGAATGGCAAAATTATGACAAGTGTATGACAATTGCTATGCAAGGTGTTATGACAAATTATTACAAATTATGACAAATTGCTATGCAAGATGTATGACAAAAATTTGAAATAGAAATAGAAATTAGGAGAAATTAGAAAATTAGGTGAATTAATTAATAATTTTTCATTCATTAATTAATTCACAAAAAGAGGGGGAATTAATTAGCCAATTAACTAAATATTTAATTGTGACAAGAAGACTTAGGATAAATAAATAAACTATTTAACCTAGAGGGAAAATGACAAACAAGATTAAATGAATAAATCATAAAACCCTAGAAGATGAATTAGAAATGCAAGGATGACAATTAGGTCTTGACAAAAGATAATTGATGTAGGGTCGATTTGATCATGATTCAGATTGACAAAGGACCAATGTTGATAAATGATTGAGATTGGTTTGACAAAAATCAATGACAAATTGACCAAGATTGACAAGGAGACCAATTGATAAGCGCCAATTGACGAGGAACAATGACTAATTGATCCAAATTGACATGATTGAAAAGGACAAAGATCGATAACGAATCAATGACAAATCGATCGCAAGATGACGAGATTGACGAGGACAAGGATCGATGACAAATCAATCGCAAAATGACAAGATTGACAAGGACAAGGATCGATGACAAATCGATCGCAAAATGACAAGATTGACAAGAACAAGGATCGATGACAAATCGATCGCAAAATGACAAGATTGACAAGGACAAGGATCGATGACAAATCGATCACAAAATGACAATATTGACAAGAGGACAAAACCCTAATTCTATCATCGATTAGGATTGATGATGTCCAAAATGATGATAAATGAGCACACACCATGATGCGACAGGATAAGATCGACCAAAATCATGATTGAAGATTGCTATCGATAAGACCTAATTCAAAAGCGATAAAATGAGGAATGCAAAAGAAGGACTCAATGCTCACAAATGATAAAGACCAAGTGCGCAACATAGAAGAAATGTTAATGCGACGCAAGAACCCTAAAATAAGGCAATGCGCAAATGTTAAAGTATGACTCCGCAAGCATTGACCATTTTTAGATGTCTACATTTTGCCCCTCTTTGAGACAATGCAATTCTAAGCGTTGTTTCAAAGAACAATAATGAAAAATGCCCCAGACAATAACAATGACATATGCATGCCCCCTCGAGGAATTGGTCAGAAAAATCCAGAAAAGAGGCCAATTGATCGATAAGAATGACAGAAGGTGATATGTTCGAACGAAGCAAAAATCAGAAGTCAGATACACAAATGACAAGCAGTGGAAGGTGCAAAAGACCATGACCAGCATAAGATGGAGAGGATGCACGTCCATCTAGGTACTGACAAAGAGCTATATAGGAGACAAAGAGAATGAAAAGAGTTCATTTGCACTGGCCAAAGTGGAGGAGTTGTTGCTCTGGAAAGGGACCCTTGCATAGAGATGGTGAACATTCCAATGGCAGATCACCTTGGGGAATGTGTACGCACCTACAGACAACCGGATGACATGAGAGCAGTGATATGTAGCTCAAAAACCCATATGTCAAATTTCATGAATTTTGCTTGCTTGCGGGACATTGCGGGGCCCACAAAGGAAGGAAAAAGAGAGTTATGCGCCTATGTGGGCGCATTTTGCACCTATGTAAATAGGTTCTATGCCTGTGAAAGGTACACAGGCATAGCTTGATACTGCACAGGTGCAAGACAGGGTACACAGACGCAGTTGTGCACTTAGGACCCGAATTTGACCAAAAACAGTGCACGAATGATCCCGAAAAGAGGGATAAGGGTAGGATAGGTCAAAATAGATAAGAAAAACCCTGATTGGTACATGAAACAAGGAAATGTAGCCCTTAGGAGAAAACCCTAAAACTGATAAATTTGTGCCCCAATTGTGATGCAGAGTCGACAGTATCCATTGATTACGTGGGAGAACAGACCCGACTACTTCATGTTGCAATACAGACTCAGGAGTATTAACAAAGATACACTAGCAGGACTTGGATTATACTACATCACATACATGCCCGAGATTAGGGCAAACACAAGACTGCTCACCGCATTGGCAGAGCGATGGCATTCAGAGACTTCTTCATTCCATCTGCCGACTAGAGAGGCGACGGTGACACTAGAGGACGTGTGGCGTATCCTTCGCATTCTGATTCATGGGGAGATGGTAGTATATGACCCATGGATAGGGAGAGACTCATTGTGTAGATTATTTCAGTGCGATGCAGATGACCTCGATATCATAGAGAGGGAGATCTGCTGGGAGACCATGGCAGCAAAGTACGATCAGCAATATGTGGTGATAGCAGTGGTTATAGCATGCCTATTAGCAGGGGACAGACAAGGACATGGATTCCCTATTGGATGGGGAAGAGTGCTAGAGCAGATGGCGATAGAGGGGACTATATATGCATGGGGACCATGTGTACTTGCTATGCTATATTTTCAGTTGCATCAGATAGCATATCAGAGGGTTCAGACTTTGAGCTGTGGGGTCACACTGTTGCAGGTATGGGCATTTGCAGGTATGGGCATTTGAGCACATAGCCATATGTCGACCAATTGCAGAGAGACAGGTAGTACCACATTGACCATATGTGTACTGTTATGGGGGAATGCTAAGACAGGGTCCATTTGGATACATATTGTATTGGTGACATGAGCTAGACAGATTGAGAGATTTCACATGGAGGACATATCATGATTGCCCTGGATGATCAGATGATAGTGATGAGCTACCGTATTGTAGACAGGAGAGATACCTGATTGGGTGACTAGTGAACCACCAGAGAGTGATTGAGATGTACCTTCCAGAGAGAGTCAGACGATAGTTTGGAGAGAGATAGGATGTACCGATAGGGAATGCACACTTTGCCCGATCTCACAGAGAGACGAGTTAGTGGGGGAGGATGATTCAGCCACACATAGCATATACTGACTTCACACAGCTACAGTAGAGATAGTGGGATTGGAGATCAGATGTTGTAGATGTCGAGATGACAGAGGAGTATGAGTGATGGTTTGCATGACGGCGGCCAGTGCCATTGACGGATCGTGATATTCCGGTACCTAGGAGATAGGAGGACTTCCCACTCGTTGGAGAGGAGAAGGAGGATGATGAGGATGGAGATAATGAGGAGGGAGATGATGAGGATGGAGATGACAAGGAGGGAGATGATGAGGACAAGGTGAATGAGGAGAGTTCTAGGTGCATGCAGCGAGATGAGCCAGATCCAGCAGATTAGGAGGCATTGCAGGATATACCCATAGGGCAGGAGACAACGAGCATAGAGGAGATGCAAACATGTAGGGCCACCATAGCGAGTCAGCATGATTGCATTGCCACATTAGAGAGACATAATGCTATCTTGAGGATAGAGTAGGAGCAGTGGTCAACTAAGAGGGATACATTCAGAGCAGAGATAACCAAGCTGACAGTGGCTCGGGATACAGCGATAGCCCAGGCACAGCAAGCAGAGCAGAGAGTGACCGAGTATGTTGGGTCGATTAGGGATGCTAGTGTGCGTGAGATGGCACAGATGTTATTAGAGGTAGGAGATGAGATGCACCATTTGAGGACTCTATATGAGAGTGCAGTTCCACCAGAATAGAGAGTAGCATCATATCGGTCATGATCGAGGACAGAGAGCAGGCAACGCCAGGAGGGGTGAGTGGACCTATGAAACCACCACAGCCAGGACTAGGGACAGGAGGGGTGGAATCCTCGAGACATGGCAGGGATGAGGAGGATAGAGGGAGCACCTAGAGACAGAGGCACGTGCTCCTTATGATAGGGACATTTGACATTATGTACTCAGCTTGTGGGCCATATATGGGACAGACAGTCCAATTTTGTACTCTGATACTTTTTTTGTTGATATATGATATGATATGCAGCTATATGATGGGATGCAATGTATTATGGCTTATGTTTACTTTCCATGTATGGATGTCTTATGCATTGTCTATGTACTATTTTTGGAACATGTATGAATTTTGTTTATGTTTTTGATGCATGTATAAGATGAAATGGATAAAATGCTTTGTATGGGCTTGGTATATTGCAAATGTACTAACCCATGAATGCAGCATGTAGCTTATTTATTTGGAGATCAGAGAACTAGATTGGATGGACTACCAAGACTGACGAAAGAAATGTTAGTAAGAAGAAATTAGACAGAGGACAGTTAGAGATGAACGAAAACTTGCTTTCGCAAATGCACATAAGTAGGTGAGAACCTTTATTTATTGTAGCAAAGCGGATGCAGAGCATCATGGCATTGAAGGCCAGAGCTAGAACACAACCCCTTTGACAAAAGATAGACACATCGCACACAAGGAATGAGTGAAGCATCCTAGGGTGCATACATCAAGGGTCGAGGTATGTGTGGCATTCACAAAGCAAACGTACTTATCACAGACACCCAATAATATAGTTGCCCCAGTTTGTGACAAACATTCCACAAATAGAAAACACAACAAAAAAGGAAAGGAAAAGGGACCATGAACCATCCCAGTCACTCTAAATCACTTAGTGACATCATTGAGCAACATAGGAAAATGATTGAAGCCAAAGATAAACCAATAAAAAGATAAGATGCACAAATTCAACCAAGTCAAACAAACATTCTGATCGTCATTGTCAAAGGTGGAAAACAAGAATGATCATGTTGTCTGGTTTCAGGGAATGCGGTACCCTGTCTAAGACAGGACACGGTCTGGTTTTGAGTATACCACACCCTGTATAAGACCCATGATAATAGTGACAAGGATAATTGATATTGATGTTGATTCATTTTTCAGGACTTTATTTGACTTTTTAGGGATTTTTTCAGGACATTATTCAATTTTTAGGGATTTTTTCAGGACATTATATGATTTTTTTTTTGAATTATTTCTGGACATTTTTTGAATGTTTTTAGGCTTATTTCAGGACATTTTTTCAATGTTTTTGGATTATTTCAGGACATTTTTCAATTTTTATGATTTTGCCCCCAGTGTCTAGCAAGGCAAGGAATATGACAGGTGAATAAATAGGCTTTCTAAAATGATGATGGATAGAGGGAAGACAAAGGCCTTTTATCATAGAGACAATACAGATGCAATTTTCAAGGGCTATTGCATGATGGGAAAAGAGACTGGATATGACAATGTAAAGTAGTGACATGGCATGAGGGACATGTCAAGAGGTTTTTGAAACCATGTTTAAATTTTGCGTCCTTATGTCAAATCAAGATCAAGGAATGAAAAAGAGTGTATGGATAGCGATAAGATATGGATAGGATAAGCAAGACCAAGAATGGATAAGGGACATGGACTGAAGGTCGGGGTAGGCTAAGGGATAGTGGCAGAAAGTTGCAATAAGCCAGGGAATATGGATGAAAGGTTGTAATAAGCAAATGGATAAATACCAAAATCTATGATGGACTAAAAGCTGCAAACAAGATGCATGATGCTCATGAAGATCCTCAGCCTTGTCAAGATCAAAGGTGGAAAGGGAAACTGGACATGAGGGACAATAGGATATGAAGGGTATGACATGGTATGATAGGATAATGAAGGGCAATAGGATATGAAGGAGGAAACCTGCCCCCAAGTGTGGTGTGCAAGAAGTTCATAGATTACGCATGATGTCTGTTTGCCAGGTTTTCATCATGGTACTTGCCCAAGGTGTCTATTTGCTAGGTTTTCACCAGTGGACAAATTATTTTTGCTTTACTTTTTTTTTCTTTTGTCTTTTTTTTTCACTTTTTTTTTTTTGGTATTTTGACTTTTTCAATAGAAGATGGACACATGATAGGGGATGGAAGAAGGACTCAATCATTTTTTATTTTTTATTTTTGGATAGTAGCCTTGAAAGAAAAAGGACCATGACCTTTAAAAGTATGCTCAAAGATGTTGGTCGGATAAGGACATGGAAAATAAGATGAAACTAAGGCAAGGATTTATGTAAAGGATTGGATCAAAGGGATCGAAGGATGGAAAATATGCATTGGATAATGGATAGGGTATTGGAAGAACTGTGCTTGAGTGGATAGAAATGTTGGCAAGATTGACATTGGCACACACCTTGAGGGGTGATGGACTGATGGAGGAAAAGTGGGTTTTGGATATGGAGATTTTGATGAAGGAATAGCTAGGGATTTGTGAGATTTGGATGGAGGAATAACTTGGGATTTTGGGACATAAGGGCCCAAAATGGATGAAGAAGGTGATGGAGGAACAAATTTGAGAGGGTTGGATGGAGGAATAGCAACTTTGGATGCCAAGTTGGATGTTTCTTTAGGCTGTTGTGCTTCAAGGAGCTGCTTAGGGATCCACATGGTTTTTGATTTTTCATGCTTTTGTGGTTCCTTAGAGTGCATTTCTTGCACAAGGGATTTAGGAACCCATATATATTTTGACTTTTCTTTATTTTTCTCAGTGGGCCTTTGTGGCCTTTTGGATATTTCTTTTTCTTTATAGATCATATCGTTCTTTGTTTTGACATGTCGATTATATTGGACATGTTGATCCTTGAATACATGTGGATTTCTAGACTTATGACTTTTATACTTGGCATCCAAATTGCTTGGAGGGGGAAAGGAATGCATGGATGGATATGAATGAAATGGACTTCTTTTGGATTGATTAAATTTACTCAAGGATGTGTGCTTTTGCTGACCTTGCATAGAGGATGAAGGGATATAAGGACCTAAGATGGATGGAAAGTATGATGGGGAAGGTGTATGTTTTGATTTTGATGGAGGGATACCAACGTCTTGAGAGTGAGTTGTGTAGACATGACCCTTAAGATATTCTTTGATATGGAGGGGTTCTTTCTTATGGAGATCTACTCCTTTGCCTTTATGAATATCTTGACTTGTAGGATACTCTTTTCTTTGGGAAGAAGATGTGAATCCATTATGACGTGGATATGATATGAGAGAAATAATGAGATCTTGAAGTGGATCGGATTGCACCAAAGTGGAAGAACCCATTATGCATGTCAAGGGTTCATGAACATCTTGCACTGACATGTTAGAATCATGAGGGGGATTAGGATCATGAGGGGGGCTAGGATTGTGTAGTGGACATGGCTCAATGATAGGCTCTTCAAGAGATGGAATGGGAGAAATAATGGGATCATCAAAAGAAATGAGACCTTGGAGTGGATATGCTGGATTAGGATGTGGAGATGGAGGAACAAAAGGATCTTGTGGAGGATTTAAATGAATAATTTGATCTTGACAAGGAGGAAGACCATTGGATTCCTCTTTAAAAGGGCTCTTCTCTTGACTTTCAATGGGATCATTGAAAAGGATGGAAGGGATATCATGATCTTTCTTTGGAAGTGGAATGTCAATGGGATTTGATAGGACACGTTTTTCATGAAATGGAAGGGGATCATTTGGGATTGGATGGATTGGGATATCTTGATCTTCCTTAGGGAATGGAGTGTCAATAGGACTTTGGATAGGGTGGACAAGAATAGAGGAATCATCGTGAGTGTCTGGGAACATGGGGTCCTGGTCAACAATTGGATAGGATGATAAGGTTTCAGGATCTTGATCTTGATCTGTTTCAAGACATGTTTCTTCATGCTCTAAATTATCCTCTTGACATGGGGTTGGACTTTGGATATGCATGGGGGATTCTGATAGGGGATCGATGTTTTGGCATGAAGGAAATGCACTTTGAACATTTGTGATGGATTCTGGCAAGGAATCAATGCTTGAACATGAGGAAGAGGGACTTCAAATGGGGTCCTCTAAAATAGGTAATGGCAATAAAGTGCATGGTGGCATTGGGTCTTGTATTTCTGAAACATGACAAGGATGTGCATCATGAATTGGATTATCTTGGCAATCAATTATGGATAGCCCTTGGATAATTTCATCCCTGGGTGTATTGTTTGATGAGGACAATATGGAAGGTTCTTGGGAAACTTCTAAAGGTGTAGGGATAGATGCCACTAGAGAGTCAATTTGTTTGTGGGGGGATGAGGCATTGCTAGATATAAGTGTATTATCTTGATCTTCCTCAAAGAACTCACTTGGTAATTTCCTTAAGATCCTTGCAACAAGGCCACCTTTCTTTTGAGGTTTTGACATAGTTGTATCTGGAATTTGAACTTGTTTGGAAAGGAGTTGGTTCTGGTCTGATGTCATGTTTTGATTTCAAACTAGATGTTGATCAAATTGGTTTGACATGTTCAAAATATGGCTTGGTGCATGTTGCAAGTTTTGTTTTTGAATTTGTGATTATAGTTGTTGACATTGATATGTTGATTGAACTTGTTGATATTCCACCATTGGTTGAACTATTTGTGGACATTGTATAGTTGGTTGGACATATTGTTGAAATTGGACCATTGGTTGTGTTGGTTGTATATGTTGGACCATTGGTTGTGTCTATTGGATATATTGTTGATTCGAGATTTGATTGAATGAGATTTGACCAAATAAATTTTGATTTGGGACTTGATTGAAATTTGTGCTTGCTTTTTGAAACTGTTTCATCATCTCTATTTGAGAGATGAGAGCTAGTATGTCTGATCGTTCGATAAGATCTTTTACATCAATTGGCTCAAATTTTGGGTTTGGACCTTGAAATTTTTTAAATGTTTTGGACATTTGTGATCTATGCTTCTCAATGTTTTTCACTTTTTGTTCCAAGATCTCTTTTTCTCGAACTAGTTTTTCCCCTAGTTTTTGTATTTGGAGCCCTATTTCATTATAAAAAGTTTGACCGATATTGCCTTGTTGTTGGGTTGGATATAATTGTGATTGCCTTGGATTAAAATTAGATTGCATTGTCGGTTGATACATCAAAATTTGTTGCATCATTGGTGCTTGGAACCTTGTTTCAATAGACATGTCACTATGCAATGTTTTTGGGATTTTTTCATTTTATTTTAAAAGGATGATGTATGATATGCAACTAAATGCAACCTAAATAAATGAAAATGCAATCTATGGTAAGAATGCAACCTATGTTTTTGTTGTTTTTTCAAGATTTGGACAAACTTTTTGAAATGTAAACTTAAAGACTCAACCTTGGGAAGTTGGAATGAAGCCAAGACCTTAAAGGACAAAGGACCAAATGACAATAGGACAAATTGACAATGTCTCACCTATATGCTTGGATACTAAGCTAGGTTTAACAAAAATGATATTAATGAAAGGATGAATTTTTAGACTAGGTCAAGACTTCTTAACAACAACTTAGGGTATCATCCAAAGTTTTGATTTTTTCAAAATTTGACAAACCAAATTTTTGAAACTAAATGGAAGAAGGCAATGATTATGACAATGACTTAGGATATGACATGAAAATGATCTAAGGATATGATATGACCAAATGAAGCCAAGACAAGATGACAATACAATGATAAGGATATGTGAAGACCAATGACTTGAAATATGCAAAATGCAACCTAGGCAAGACCTAATTTTAGCATGACAAGGATAATGCACAAATGTCACCTCAATGGAAATCTATCTTGGATATGACAATGAAATGCAAACTTAGGGAAATGATTTTGAGCCTAAGGGCAAAATGAGGATGCTTGCAATGAAAAGGACTAAAATGAAGGGAGATGACAATATGCCCTAGGACCTATGTTGGACTATGCAAAACCTAGCCTAAAGTGACATGAATTTTGAAACAAAGATATTCAATGTTTTGACAAGCCATGTTCAAATGTTGGATGAATACTTGGAATTTGGACTTTTGTTTGGATTTTGTTTTGAATTGGAGGTTGTTGATTTTGAAAACCCAAGTTGATTATGAGCACTTTTTGAATTTTTATTTTTTTTTATTTAACCTTTGACAATCATGGAAGACAAAGTGTTTGTTTGACTTTGACTCAAGACAATCAAGCACATTCACAACAAATCCTATGGTTGGCAAGGGCAATATCTGTTGAATCCTCTAACCATAAAATACAAGACTTAGTCGGATAGCTAGATGCTTGGTAGCACTGGCTCCCCCTTACAGTGCACTCACTTCTCGGGCATACCAAGCTTCGAGTTCAAGGGGCATCACTTCCCAAGAACTTGCTATCTCTAACTAAGGAGTACATGAGAGGTGTATTTGGCATGTGCGTATCACAATGTCTAAGCCAACAGATAGAAGGATTTTGGCCTCTAAAAACAAGAGATTCTAGTAAGGGCATCTGTTCAAGTGGGTATTGATCCGGTGAATAAATCATCGCAATACCATTCTAGCACCCATTGTCTACAACTTTCATTGCATCCATAGTTATTTAGAGTGGTTCAGAAGAGCTTGGCTTTAGCTCGTCACCACTTTGGGTTGTTCCCTCTCACCAGTGCCTGTGTGAAGTGCCAGGCAAATCAGGAGGCAGGCCTAATTCTAAGGGTTAAAACATGCAATCAAGCTAAAAACAAAAAAGCATGCATGGTGTTCATTAACCTTTAAGAAATTAAATGTGCAACTACTTTAAAAAATGCAAGCACAATGTCTTAGTGAGAATCTTTGACCGCGTCCTGCATAAGATTTGTTAGTAGTTGTATTTTTAGTCTTCGTCACACGTAACGCCAAGATGTTGCACAGAGAATCAGTACCAAGGAAAAACCAAAATGTAAAAAAAAATAGAATGAAAAATAAAGTAATTTGCAAGTAAAAACAAATGATTTTACCTCTGTTTTTGGCCTTACACAACCGCAGAATGACTCAACACAAGCGCGAAACTCTTTGAAACAGGCACAAAACCCTTTAACACAAGCACAAAACCCTTTGACATAGGCACAAAACTCTTTGACACAGGCACAAAACTCTTTGACACGGTCACAAAACCCTTCTACACAGGCAGAAAACCCATCTACACAAGCACAAAACTCTTTGACATAGGCACAAAACTCTTTGACATAGGCACAAAACCCTTCTACATAGGCACAAAACCCATCTACACAGGCACAAAATTATTTGACATAGGCACAAAACTCTTTGACACATGCACAAAACTCTTTGACACAGGCGTAGGATGTCTTGACATAGGCGTAAGAGTCTCCAGAAAGCTCTGAGTGGCCCTGTTTCTTGAGTTTTTCACATGCAAATCAGCTCAAAAGCACTCAAAAACATGGTTAAGGGGTTAGTTCACGTCAGGTTCAACAGAAAATGTAGATAGGAATTTGGGAAAACATCAAAGCAATATTAGACTAGCTCAATCACAAAAACTAGATTGCAATGATAAGAAATCCTAATTACAATTAATAAAGGCATGAAGATGAAATACTACAATAAAAAGCAAACCAAATCCTGTATCTCCTTCATGTGGCTCCATTGTTCTTCATTCACCTTCCAATTTGATGTTGTTCTCATCTACAAAGTGCATTTGCAAGTGGAAAGCAAGTTGTTGATGAAATTTGTAGCATAAGGTTACTCGAAAATGTGATTGATTGATTGACAAAGGAACTCATCCAATTTATAGACAAATTGGAGAGAGGACAAGATTAGCATGAAGAGATTTGAAAGGAAATTCAAATCAAGAATGGCAAAATTATGACAAGTGTATGACAATTGCTATGCAAGGTGTTATGACAAATTATGACAAATTATGACAAATTGCTATGCAAGATGTATGACAAAAATTTGAAATAGAAATAGAAATTAGGAGAAATTAGAAAACTAGGTGAATTAATTAATAATTTTTCATTCATTAATTAATTCACAAAAAGAGGGGGAATTAATTAGCCAATTAAATAAATATTTAATTGTGACAAGAAGACTTAGGATAAATAAATAAATTATTTAACCTAGAGGGAAAATGACAAAAAAGATTAAATGAATAAATCATAAAACCCTAGAAGATGAATTAGAAATGCAAGGACGACAATTAGGTCTTGACAAAAGATAATTGATGTAGGGTCAATTTGAACATGATTATGATTGACAAAGGACCAATGTTGATAAATGATTGAGATTGGTTTGAGAAAAATCAATGACAAATTGACCAATTGACAAGGAGACCAATTGATAAGCGCCAATTGACGAGGAACAATGACTAATTGATCCAAATTGACATGATTGAAAAGGACAAAGATCAATGACGAATCGATGACAAATCGATCGCAAAATGACGAGATTGATGAGGGCAAGGATCGATGACAAATTGATCGCAAAATGACAAGATTGACAAGGACAAGGATCAATGACAAATTGATCGCAAAATGACAAGATTGACAAGAACAAGGATCGATGACAAATTGATCGCAAAATGACAAGATTGACAAGGACAAGGATCGATGACAAATCGATTGCAAAATGACAATATTGACAAGAGGACAAAACCCTAATTCTATCATCGATTAGGATTGACGATGTCCAGAATGATGATAAATGAGCACGCACCATGATGCGACAGGATAAGATCGACCAAAATCATGATTGAAGATTGCTATCGACAAGACCTAATTCGAAAGCGATAAAATGAGGAATGCAGAAGAAGGACTCGATGCTCGCAAATGATAAAGACCAAGTGTGCAACATAGAAGAAATGTTAATGCGATGCAAGAACCCTAAAATAAGGCAATGCGCAAATGTTAAAGTATGACTCCGCAAGCGTTGACCATTTTTAGATGTCT
Source organism: Cryptomeria japonica (assembly GCF_030272615.1). Classification (NCBI taxonomy): domain Eukaryota; kingdom Viridiplantae; phylum Streptophyta; class Pinopsida; order Cupressales; family Cupressaceae; genus Cryptomeria; species Cryptomeria japonica. The sequence continues at coordinate 373,511,250 of NC_081415.1, forward strand.
ACAGAAGGTATACCTTTCCATCATTTATTTCAAGCATTTGTAATATTTCATTCAAGGTTGATTCCAAACTAGGGTTTGACTTAGGAAAACCCCTATTCCCAATATTTTTTCCCTTCTTTCGGAGTGCAAGAAGCAAGTGTGCAGCTTTTCTTCTTAGATTAAGCTTCATTTATAGAGATGGAAAAACACTTTTCAACGTGCGAAAAATTTAGAGGACCAAGAGGCAGTGCCATGGTCCCTTCTTTTTCAGGACATTTTTGTAGGGAAGATTTGAATCAGCTCATATTAATCAGATCCAGGTGCATGACGAAATCCTGAACCTCTAGCTCATTATTTTTTCAATTTTGTCTTCTATTCCAACACTTTACCCTAAATCAACTTTTCAACTTACCAAAGAGGGAAAAGCATAGCATAATCAATCAATCCACTTAGTATTCAATCCTTATTTGATTTGTGATTGGATCTAGTGGATTCCTCCCCTCTTTTGAATGTAAATGAATTCCTCCCCTAAAAGCAAAAATTGATTTGGTGATTTCTCCTTCTATGTAGCAAATTGCCAAATCAAATTTTCCCCTTTACAGCATGAACATGACAAAACCCTAATCACACACATATGCTTGCATAATAATTGACATGAATTTTCTCCATAATGGTTAAATGATGAATATGTAGCCTTGAAGATCTCTGAAAATGCTTGATGAATGCTTCACAGGTGCACAAATACTTTAGGTAGATAATGATTGGAGTCTCAGATCTAAAATGAATTGATATAATGTCCTTATATAGGGATTTCTAAGTAAATTATCAATTATGCTGACCTCCAATGATCATGTATAGCCAGAGGAATGAATTCTTGTTGAGGAAATACAAAACTCACCCCATTTTAAATTTGGGCCCCTTTAAGGGGGACCATGGTGTTTTAGCCTGGCATGGTCCAGACCAAGATGTACCATGACCTAGTCCAACCACAAAGGGGACCAAAATAAGATGCCAAGGAGGTGGGTACCACTCTATCAGACCCACAATAAGTTTCTCATGACATCAAAGCTGGGTAATTAACACAAATCTAACCTAGAAAGGGGATGAGGATAAATCATGGTAAAGTGGAAGCACAAACATGAGGTGTAAATTGGACCAGTGAAAATTTATGACACTAGATTTAGCCCCCACTTTAATGAGAGCATGAGCCTATGCAAATACTTGGGGTAAAATAGATGAAAGATGAGAGAGAGGACCAACTAGGAGCAAGATCACAAGGAGTAAAAGACATCACTAATTTTGAGGAACCAAGCCCCCAATATTAGGATCTTAACTCGTACAATCACATGCAAGGTTACATAAAACAAGACAGAAAAATGCAAACAAAGAAAAAAGGAAAAAGATACACAACTATAATGCTGAAAATTAGGGTTTCTACTATTAGATGTAGTAAAACCACTATTTTTCTTAATTACCATCATATTAGGGAAAGATAGGAATTTGATAGATCTTAACCTAATAGATATAGATTCTTATCAGATTCTAGGGGTCTTAAATGTGCCTCTTCTTTCCCTTAAGTTGAATTGAATTGTTGAAGATGTTGAAATTAGGGTAAATATATTGAAATTGAGGTAAAACACATGAGCAGTGAGCTATAGTCGTCAGATCGAGTCACAAACCAAGATTTGAGGAATATAGGTGTATTCAAAATTATTCCCAGAAGGAGTTCCTTATTTATTGGGACTAGAATGTTGGTCACTCTAGTCCTCCACACTTTTCATACTCCAAAGTTGAATCTATTTGTCTTTATAAATAAAGTCAATTCTAAAGACTACAACTTCATTCCTGCTTGTGCGCACACTATAGAAGGGAATAGGTTGGGAATAGGGGTTTGCCTAACTCAAACCCTAGTTTAGGAATTAACCTTGAATGAAATATTACAAATACTGAAATAAGCAATGGAAAGATATACATCAAATTTGCAATGACTATTACCGATGCTTTGCTTCTTGAGTGTAATCGCATATGTTGTATGAAATGGCATGAACATGACAAAACCCTAATCATACACATGCTTGCATATGAATGATGTAATTTTGCTCCACAATGATTGAATGAAGAATATGCAGCCTTGAAGATCTCTAAAAATGCTTGTTAATGCTTCAAGGATGCCCAAGAATGCTTGATTTCTTGACCAGATAGATAGCTTAAATTGGATTAGATTAGAATAAGTTGAGAAGGTTTCCTTGTATAGGGATTTCATAATTAAAATCACCTTTAGGCCGACTTAGAATCGATATATTTTCACACAGAGCTAAATTTGAATAGGATAAGATCGCCCAATCATCCTCAAAAGGCAAGACCAAAGCGATGGGTGCTCTAGTCCCAACCACTTTTTTCCAAATTTTTAGGGATGCGAGATATCATGATTCTAATGCTAAATCCAACTCAGTGGCTCAACCCAAGATGTATAGATATATGAAATATGCTTTGAGAGTTCAAATTAGGGCAACATTAAGGAAAAATTAGGATAAAATGATAAAGGGCACACCTAGAATAAAGGGTCAAAATAAGAGTGTGATGATGTAAAAAAGTGGAATAAGACCCATAATATTCAATTAAATATTAATTAATTACAAGAAAGGTCCTATAATGCATAGAGGAAAGGGAAATACTAAAATAGGTGCTAGGAGAGTGTAAAATTAGATACACTAATAAAGGGTGTATAATTTATGATGCTACATTTAGCCCTCACTTTAGTAGAGTATGAGCCTATGATCATACTCTCGGTGAAGTACAAAGATGAGAGAGATGAGAAAATAGGATTGCAATCGCAAGGAGATAAGACTTCACTAATTTCAAGGAACCAAGCCCCCAATCTTAGGATCTTAACTCACACAATCATATGCAAGGACACATAACACAACCATTTAATACTAAAAATAAGACCTCAAGTCAACTAGCCTAAGAGACCTCGATAATCAAAATGTCTCAACCACTAATATCATTCTTGAAAAATGTCATCTCATGAACACAAGTGATCACATAAAAGAGAAAAGCACATATCATACATGAACTACAAATAGAAAAGCTATGAGCTCATGAGAAGAAACAGAGGAAGCATGGATACACATTCTAGATGTGTTTTTCTAGGTGATCCACGAGAAGAAGAATGAGAGTGGACATGAATACACATTCTAGATGTGTTTTTCTATGTGATCTATGTTAGGAAGGAGAGTGCTAGTTCCACTCATCCTCGTGCATGTGTGTAGGTGATGTCTGGTTTCAAGTACATAACACCTCGTATAAGAGTTTTTTCCTCTTGTTTCGAGCATGCATCAACCTATTTAAGACATATAATGCAAATGCAAATGTCAGGGAGTGAATGTCTGGTTTCAAGAACATCTCGTATAAGAGTTTGTTTTCTCTGGTTTCAAGAATGTGTAACCCCATTTAAGACAAATGCATGTCTAGTATTGAGGACATCTTATGTAAGAGTTGTAAAGGGGAAAGTTTTATTTGGAAATTTGCAACATAGGAGGAGAAATCACCAAATCAATTTTCACTTTGGAGAGGAATTTCTTTACATTCAAAAGAGGGGAGGAATCTACTAGATTCAATCTAAAATTAGATAGCGACCGAATACAAAGTGGATTGATTGATTATGATGTGTTTTTTCCTCTTTTGTAAGTTGAAATGTTGATTTAAGGTAAAGTGTTGGAATTGAAGACAAAACTGAGAAAATAATGAGCTACAGGTTTGGGATTTCATCATGCACCTAGATTTGAGTAATATGAGCTAATTCAGATCTACCTTGGGAAAATGCCCCAAAAAAGTAGGGATTGTGGCGCTGCCTTTTGGTCCTCTGAATTTTTTGTGCATTGAAAAGGGTTTTTTCTGTGTCTGCAAATAAATCTTAATCTAAGAAGAACAGCTACGCACTCATTTCATGCACATAGAAAGAAGGGAGAAAAGGTTGGGAATAGGAATTTGCCTAAGTCAAACCCCAGTTTTGAATCAACATTGAATGAAATATTGCAAATTCTTGAAATAAATGATGGAAAGGTATTCCTCAGATCTGCAATGAGTGATGATGATGCTTTTCTTCTTGAATGTAATTACATATGTTTTATGAAATGGCATGAACATGACAAAACCCTAACACACAAACATGCTTGCAAAGAAATGATGCAATGTTGCTCCATAATGCATAGATGAAGAATATGCAGCCTTGAATAACTCTATAAATGCATAATGATGAATGCTTGATTGCTTGAATATAGTATCCTTCTTACCCTTTCCTTTCTGTGTATCTCCAAATGAGAGGGGAAGACCTCCTTATATACTTGCCTGTCATCAAACATATTAATTTTATGATATAGGCTGACATGGAGCAAGGTTTCCTAGTCAAATTTGAGATGGGGATAAGGGTCCAAATGAGGCCCCAATTAGGGAGGACCATGGTATGGCACCATGGTCCCAGTGAGGACCAAGACACCCTGGTCCTACACCAAATTGAGCTAGGGTTAAGGGGTCCCAACAAGGTAAAATATTAAAATATGATGTTTATGGCATGGCAGAGGCATAAATAGATCCCAATCAATAATGAGAATGATAACACTAAGGTAAGGGCCCCAAATATGGTCAAAATTGCAAAGGGTACAATTTTAGGATGCTACAAGAGTTATTTTTCTCTAGTTTCGATGATGTGCACCCCGTTTAAGACATATATCAATGTTGTGTCTAGTTTCTGGCATGAAGCATCTTGTATAAGAGTTTTTCTCTCTTGTTATGAGTCTGAACACCTCATTTAAGACATGCAAAGATACAATACAATATGATACAAAGAGGGTGATATGTATGCCTCCCCCCCCTTAAGATGTCAACATAACCCTATGTTGATGTCTTAAGGAAGCCAAAAGAAAGGACACCCACCTTCAACACCAAGGAGATATCCTTCAGGAAACAATATTCATAAATCCATGCTAAAGAGAGAATACTCTTATAATAAAGGATAAGATAGTTGAAAAAGACATATCTTGCAACAAGTGTAAAGAGGATCCTTGGAGGAGAAGAGATCTTTTCTCAAAATACATCTACCTCCAAGAGGATTTTCTTGAACAAATATATCTTCTTCTACCAACATAAGGGAAGGAGATCAAGAATGCCTACCTTCCCCCAATTTCTAGGTGAAAGGTATTCTTGATGAAGGATGACACACTTTTGACCCACTGTGAGGGGTAAGTTTATAATAGATATACATTGCCAAGTGAAAAAGAGTTTGTAGTCAAGGATACATGCCTCCTGCATAAGAGAGCATCCTTGAGAAAACAACAACTTCACACAAGTAATGACATAAAATCATAAGCAACCACAACTCAACAAAGGAAAATTTGATCCCTAGGTAAGTGCACCAATATGGTGAACAGAAAAGTGGCCACATGCAAAAAAAATGAATTTTTTCATAACCGTGCGTGTTTTATGAAATTCAAAAACGTGCTAGGCTTGGTAGCCAAAAATAATATAAAAAAAAATTGAAAACGTGTATGAGTTATGCAAACCTAATGCGAACGTTCACAATTTCTCATAACCCGTATGGGTTATGCAAAACTAGAAGTTTTGGCCTTAGTTATGAATAACCCGTACAGGTTATGTAGAACTAGGAACCAAAGAGGAAGTGGGGAGAGAGAGAGAGAGAGAGAGAGAGAGAGAGAGAGAGAGAGAGAGAGAGAGAGAGAGAATAGGATAAGGAGAGGGGGTGAGAGAAATATTTAGACATAGAGAGTTAGAGGGAGAGAGTAGGGATAGGGGAGGGAGAGAGAGAGTATGGGGTGGGAAGAGAGATAGAATAGGAGAGGGAGAGGGAGAGAGAGTTAGAGATAGAGAGATAATAGAATAAGGAGAGGGAAAGAGATAGGTAAAGAAAGAGAAGGGAGAGAGGGTGAGAATATGATTAAGAGAGAGAGAGAGATATATATATATAATAGGATAAGGAGAGGGGGAGGGAGAGAGAGTAGAGATAGAAAGAGAAGGGGATAGGGGATATGAAGAGAGGAAGAGATACGGGAAAAGAAAGAGAAGGGAGAGAGGGTGAGAATAGGATTAAGAGAGGGAGAGAGAGAGAGAGAGAGAGAGAGAGAGAGAGAGTAGGATAAGGAGAGGGGGTGAGAGAGAGAGAGAGTATGGAGGGGGGAGGAAGAGAGAGTTAGAGAGAGAGTAGGGGGTAGGAAGAGGGATGGAATAGGATAAGGAGTTGGGGAGGGAGAGAGAGTTAGAGATAGAGAGAGAAGGGGATAGGAAGAGAGGGAGAGAGATAGGGAAAGAAAGTGAAGGGAGAGAGGGTGAGAATAGGATTAAGAGAGAGAGAGAAGGAGATAGAAAGAGAGAGTGAGTCAGAGAGAGAGAGATAATAGGTTAAGGAGAGGGGGAGGGAGGGAGAGAGAGATTGGGAAAAGGAGAGGGGGAGAGGGAGAGAGAGGAATATTGGGAAAAGGAGAGAGAGAGAGAGAGAGAGAGAGAGAGAGAGAGGAGAGAGAGAGAGAGAGAGAGAGAGAGAGAGAGAGAGAGAATAGTGTCATGCCCAAACTTTTGGGCAAAAAACACAACAAAAAAATTTTTAAACACTTAATTACTTGTGACCTATGTTTAATTATATGTGACAACTTAACAAGTTGTACCAAATGAAATCTTAATTGATATAAAAATGGTTTTCTAAAGTGAGCGATGAATTAAAATTTAACTAGAAGTCTTAGGTTTCAACTTAAACTCCTAAGCGATAGAATTAGATTTTTCACTTACGCAACAATTATGATAACTCCTATTATCAAAGCAGAATAAATTTATTTTATAAGGACAATATCCTTTTAGATATTAAATAAATTCGCTCAAAAGCCCCTTCAGTTTTGATTACATTTAATAATATTTAAATAGCCCAATTCTACTAAATTGACATTAATACAATTTCTTGAATTAATATCAATTATTTATCTAAGTAAAGGGATATCAAGTTTCCCCATTCATTGATAATTATAATCTCTTCATTATAACTCAATTAATTTTTGAGTCTATTAAATCAATATTAATACAATTCGATGTATTAGCATTAATTAATTAAGTAATTAAAAATAAAGTGTCAAATGTCATTATATTAATCAAATTATTTACTAAAAGGTTACACTTGGGTTAAATAAATTCAAAAGATCAAGTCCATTGATTTATTTTACAAATATATTATTCCACTACCATTCCCCCTCACATAACCAATAATAATCATTTAAAAACCTTCATTAAATTATTCCAACTAAAGTATTCCATTAAAATTTCCAAAATGTATTTATATATCTATAAAATTTCTCCTTTTTTTTAATTTACGCATTATCCCTTTTTAAATTAAACTATTCATTATGCTTAACAATACCTATTAATAAATGTTAATAAAAGGAGATTAAACATTTACATATATATTCTTGCATCTAGTAATATAGTCTAACCAATGAATTGAGAACACCATAATGCCTATATAAAATCAATTCATCTTTGAACAAAAATTAAAAATCTTTCCCCATAAAAATTTCATTACTATTGATCAGGAAATTCCCCCACCCCAAAAAAACTTATTTAAAATTTCAAACCCCTCCCTTATTATTTTATTCTTTTATTTAAAAGAACATGTGGGCATAACCCTATTTAGGGTTTTCCCCACTTTTTCTTTATTATTTTTTTTTTTCTCTTTTTTTTATAACCTCCAAACTTATCCATTCCTCTCTTTATGTCCCTAACTAAGTTAGGGTTTATTATTTTGTTGCAAGGCATCTTTTAAACATGGCGGCCCATGAAATGTGCAGGTCGACGGGGAGGAGGGATGGAGCTTGAACCGACCACTATGGTTAGCCACAGTGGCAGTCGAACCGCCCACTATGGTTATACCATAGTGGCGGCCGTGGTCGTCCACTATGGGTTAACCACAGTGGGCGGCTTGTGCCGCCACTATGGTTAAGCCACACTGGACGGCCCACTATGGCTTAACCATAGTGGCGGCATGAGCCATCCACTGTGGTTAACCCATAGTGGTGGTGGCGTCTGCCAAGGGGTAGGGTGGGGTAGAGCCCTTGGCTCCCCCATCCCGATCTGCAATATATATATATATATATATATATATATATATATATATATATATATTATTAAATTCTTTTCTATTTTTATTTACTCTTCTTTCAATGTTTTTTTTTTTTTTTAAACGTAGAAAATATGATTTGGTAAAAATAAAGGGCAACAGAGAAATGTATGTTTATTTCTCATGCAGAACAACTATAACATTATTTTATAAAAAAGATATATATATATATATATATATATATATCTGAACCATAAATGTAAATAAATACATGTTTATAGATGAACAAATTTAGACTCACTATATAAAAGTATATTATTTTTTTATTTTTATTTTTTATTTACTTCTAACAATAGCTTAGTATATAGGAAACCATTAGATATATATATATTATTATATTATTATATTACTATATTATTATATTATTATATATATAAATCTGCTACAATACATTTACTGAGAGCATGACATTCATAAATTAGCAACATTTATTTATATGTTCTATATGGATTCATTTGGCTACATTTACTTGTTGAGCAAAAATATTTTTCAGCATAGCATATTTAGCAGTCATGAATTTATTTTATAACATAACTAACAAAATCTGATTTTATTTAATATATAAGTGAAGAAAAATTGCATCCCATAATGGTTTATTTTATAACAATATTGGTTCATTTCTATTTAAGACCAGCCAGCAATATCACTTTAGTGAGCATAATGAATAAATCACTAGCTGTTAATTATAAGCTTTAACTTTTTAATTTCACATTCTACTAATTATTTACTTCCTACTTCAGGTTGCTACTAGCATTATTATTTTTCTTTTACAGGAATATGCTCCAATAAATAAATGAACTGCAATATATGCTTATTCAACTTTACATGTTTAGGTTTCATTCTAAGCTAGTCTACACCATAAAACTGATTATAGAAATAAGCTACATTTATTTAAATATTTTTCTTCCCTTTCATTTTATATATATTTCTTCCAACAAACAATAAAACAGAAAATAAGTTTATTTTTCCTACTCTTTTCCATTGATAATAAATGACAATATAGGAATGTTTTAAAACTGCTTCTTTGATTTCTTTATAATGAAAATGCAACAAAGGGATAAGTATACATTCTTATTTTTTTTTTTTTTGTATCCCTTTACAATAATAACAAAAGATTACATCCTCAAGCCTCTACATATCTACAAGAAACATATATTCTCCAGATTTTAAATAAGACTAATAGGAGACCAGGCACACAATCTTGACTTTTCTTCATTCTTTCTTCCCAAAGCAAACCTGCAATAAAGCTTACGGGTTGTGACCATGGAAGCTCACCTCCCAACCTAGGTTTACATGAAGCCACCCTGAGCTAGGAGAACCAAGACTAAATGGGATACAACCATTGCAAACAAAACATAATAAGATTCACAACCATAGAACTTCCATCCCAAGAATAAACAAGTCACCAAGTGACTATTTCTTGTGGGGTGAAGGTGGACCAAATACCTAGAGGAGAATCTGCACATAGAAGAACATATTTCCTTTGCAAGGCTACCAAGTAGAATAACCACAAGTTCCAAACTGGCATACAAGCTCAATTCTCCCCTTATGACCCCCATTGTATAAACATAAAAACAACGATGCAGCAAGGGGTCTACAACCCTTGTGTATCACTCTCTTCCCAGAAGAGAGTCTCTACACTCTTTGGTTGTCAAGCAGCCCTTCACCCCCAAGCCTACTCTACCCTCCCAAGGGTGAGTATGGCCTTGAACACCCAAAACATATAACATGAAATATGCAAGACACAAAATACAAAATGAAGAACTCCAACCAATCTTCCCAAGCCTACAAGAAAACAACCATAGAAAAGCCAAACAATCTTTCCATGTTAATAATACAAACATAAATAGGAGAGTATTTCAACCAACCTTAAAACCTACAAATTGAAATGAGTAGAAGTTGTAGGAGAGCTACCCAATCCACTATTCTTTTCCTTCTCAAGACTTAGCCAAAATTTCAACTCCAAAACTAAAATTTCTCAAGAATCTCTCAAACCATTCCCTAAGAAGATACTCCTCACTCTTTCCAATCCTCTTGGGAAGGGTGAGGGATTTTCATAGGTTGGTCTTCCCAACACCTTACAATCTCTCTATACAGGGAACCCTAAAAAGGTGAGAGAAAATGGGGAAGAGCAAATATCACTCATTAGGAGGGTTGTCTAACCTAGGTAAGATCCTCAAAAGTTGAAATTCGGCCATCTTGAAAAACTCAACTTTTGAGGTGACTAGATAGTCACCATGGAGTGGACACATGGCTAAAATTGGCCTTTACCCATAGGTATAACATATGGACCATTAAAATGCCCCTAACCTAACCTTAGGAGTTAGTTTGACCCTCTAGAAACCCACCTGAAGTTTACCTACGGGTCGAACTTGAGTTGACCACTCCAAAGGCTCCCTATCCAAGACTTATTTGGGACCACACTAAAATATTTGAAAAATTACATTGGTAACACCAATTCCCTCCAAGAGACATGTCACTGCCAACTCACTTTACAACACATGTGTCAAGTGATGCAATAAAAATACAATACTTAAATTCACATGGCAATGTCCCTTTTTGGATTTAACAATTTTAATAAATACAATTTAACACACATTCAAGCATTCACATTTACGAATAAAACACATTACACATGAGGTGTTGTCTTTCCAAATAGACAACCCTTGGCTTCACAAATGCACATAGGTTTAGGCTTGGTTCTCTGAATAGTTTCCATGGTCACATGGATTAGTTTTCCTACACATCTCACTTTGCACATTAGTAACCCCAAATAATCACATATAATATCAACATATGAAAAGAATACAATTCAAACACTTGGCATACAATTTTAATCATAACAATAAATTTATCATTTATCCAATAAAATCCACATAAAGCAATTTACTCAAAGGCATCATCATAATCCTTATGAAACTCAATCATTATGTTGAACAATAGATTTAAATTTAAAAATCTTCCCAAAGGTGCAAAAAGTTGGTGCAAAATTAGAAGATTGTTTATATTTTTCCCCTTAGAAGGGTCATATGAAAAATATCGATGAAACTTAAAATGTTTCATCAATACTAAAAAGATCATCGGCCAAAATATTATGTTGAACACCTCAAGAAGAGTCTCACCGAAAGGATAGTTTCATCGAAATGAAACATAAAGTGTAAAGCACTAAGTTAAAATGATTTCGGTGAAATATCTATTTTGGTAGATGAAAGAAATGACTCATCGATGCTCCAATTTCATCAAAAAGCAGAAAGTAAATGAAAGGTGATGTCGAGGAAATTAAGCTACCGAAGAAACCTAAAAATATCCATCAAAAGGCAAATCCTATTGATAGCAATATGTCGATAAAAAATAGAAGGGTTCCATCGATAAAGGAAAGGCATCGAAGAGGGGAAGGCTTCAACAGGACCATCGGATACTTTATCGAAACAAAAGTCTCATTGATAGGGAAAGTATATCGATGAAAAAAGGACTTCGGCGGGCCAGCATAAAGTTTCATCGAAGCATAAAACTCATTGAAATACAATATTGATGAAAGTCATGACAAACTCATCGACAAAGATCTCATCAAAGAAAGGATGGTTTCGGGGAAACTAAAAGATGGTTTTTCGACAAGGGCCATTTACCGATGAAATGATATCGAAGAAAACAAATATATTCTCATCGATAGTGTTTGTCGATGAAAATGATACATCGAGGAAGCACTTAATTCATCAGTTGAAGTTATGGTCTTATCGATGAAAATATGATATCGAGTAGGACCTAGAATAACTTAACGACATGTATTTTTCACCGAGAGGAGGGAGTTTCTAACAAGCAGATAGTATATCAATGAAAAAGCGATTTTTGCTGATACAAAGCTTTCATCGATCCCGAAAGAACATAAAGTAAGTTGTGTCGATGAAGAATAGCTTTCGATGAAAGGTTAAAGAACTCCACCGAAGACAAGGGTTTCGATGAAAAGCTAAATTCACAGTCACTTCGGCTAAACATTGGTTCCTGCAAAGAAATTAAAAGCTTGAATTGAAGGTGTCACATCTGCAATTAAGTTCAAACACTTGAGTGACCATTGCAAGCACAGAGACATTAACTATTGTGTCTGATACAAGTTGTTCACAAAATTACAGTTAAATTGATCGAATTTTTCATGAGAACCAGATAATTGCCAAGATCCAGAAAGTTGCAGGGAGTTAGCTGAGGCTCAAAAGGAGTAGTTCAAATAGATAGAAGAGTTTAATAGTTCTCCAAGTAAGTGTGATATCCCACATTGATTGAAGTTATGGAACCCTCATCTTCTTCTAAAAAGAGTTGGAAAGGAAAAGAATTAAACCTTGAGGAAAAACCCAAACGATAGAAGAAAGAGGGTAGAACTTTAGTTCAGGATTTGTTGGATCAATGTCCAACTTCCAGTGTAAGGTCCAAGAAAATCAAAAATGAAGAGGAAGGGTTAGAAGATAGATTTGAACATCTAGGAGACATATGGGCTGAGATCAGAGGACATGAGTTGTTTTTATTTGGTTACAAGAGAAGGGAGGCTCCTAAGCCCATAAGTAACCTGTGGAAGAGAAACTTAGGGAAACTGGTAGTTCCGAATGTATTTGTAGATGTTGAATTAATGAAATCCCTAGCAGATTCCTATAATCCAGAAACCAAGACCATATATGATTACCAAGGAAATCCTATGGTGGAAATCAACAAACAGAGAATTGATATGGTGTTTGATTTAGACTGGGATGTAGAGGAGAAGATTGACATACAAAAATTGTCACAAGAGTTTTTCAATTTAGAAGACATCTATAGGAAATGGAGATTACCCATTCACCGACCAAAGGTCGGAGGATCCATAATTCCTTTCAATAAAACTAACAAGGTGCCCTTTGATGTCAACCAATTCCATCCTGACTTCAAGTATACATACTATGCTGTAGCCCAAGTTTTAGGCTTAGAGGCTCATCCTCTCATGGATATTGGGGTTATGGTTCTATGTGCTGACTTGCAATCAAAAGATCCTAGGCCATTTGATTATGCCACTTATGTTGTAGAAGCCTTAAATCATGGGCTGTAAAAGTTAAAAGGAGACCTTGTAAATATTCATTTCTCCTTGTATTCTTTACTGTTGCATGTTATTCTTTATTGTGGACAAGAGTCCAATTTCTGGTCAAATGATTTTAGCATCAGAGCTTATGATAAAAGTGGTTTGAAGAAACCAGTCTAGCTGTGGGTCTCTGATTGGGACCAAAGATTTACAAACAACCAATATTGGCACTTCTAGGAGTGCTTTATAAAACCACTCAGTGCAACCCTCGAACAACATAGAGACTATACTTTGTCCCCTGAGATCAAAAGATTCCTTAGGCCGAAAGATTTCTCTCCAGAGTCTCAGATTGATCATAACTGGGGTGATTGGTACTGCCACCCTAATCATATAGAAATCAGAATATTCAGGTATGAAGGGAAGCCATACATGCTCCCAATTGCAGTACCAAACAGGGTGGCTAGTCTGGAGATTGTAAGACAATTGTCTGCTGTCAGTGCCAAACATCTCACAGATTTTGGTAAACAATCTATTGTGCCAGGATTACTAGTATTTTTTGATTTTGTTGTTAAAAGTTCCAAGAGTTATCATTTACTTTAGAATAAGCTAGATTATTATGGCATGACTCTGGGTAATCCTAGAGAGAACTTTGATACTGAGGGATATGTGAAAGCTGTAAGGACATCTCAGAAACTAAGGGCTAGAATACATGTGGCTCAAATGCCAGATGACTTAATCAGGAATCTTGAAAGGGAGGAAGCCAAGGCCTTGAGAGAAAGATTTGAGATGACTTGGGAAGCTTTCAAGTGGAAGAGACTGAGGGGCAGAGTGGATGGAAACTTACTTGGAGACCTCCAAGATCCTTTGGAGATAGCTAAAAAACTGCTTCAGCATGAGGCAGAAATTATGCATAGAGTGCCCCCATAGTTCCTCCATTTTATCAAAACTAGAAGAGACAGTGAGCCATTGGCTCACATGTCACCAAAATCAACTGCTAGTAGTATCCCTGCTGACTCCCCTAGAGAAGACTATCCCCCTTGTTTTGAGGTAGAAGTAGATATGGAAACCGGTGAATTCAATATTAGGGAAGTGGTTGATATAAGGATGACAGAACATGAAGATTTTGTTGCAGAAAAAGGATTCACTTCCTCAAAAGAATTCCTTTCATTCTTATACCAATACAAAGGGGCTCATGTGAGAAAAGTATGGCTGGGAAACCAGAAGAAGAGCAGATGAAAAGGCTACAGGATGAGATAGATACTCTCATGAAGGATATGACCCCTAAAAAGGGGAGGAAAATGCTAAAAGAGGCTGGTGTCATCATCTTTTCAGGTTGGGACATGAATTCAGCACTTATGTTTGATAGATTCCTGAAGAAGCAAGACCCAAACCAACAGGTACTACCCCAAGAAGTAGATAAATTGTTTACAAGTTCAGGATATGATCCTGATCAAAAAGCTCTTTTGCAATGGGCACTATATCCGAAAGGGAAAAGGCCGATTATTACAGATACAGAAGAAACCTTTGGACACCTTATGGTCCATCAGGTAGGGAAGACTGACCCTAGGGTCATAGCAAAATTGAATTTGGATGTAGCCAAGCTAAATGTGGATCAGACAGAGTTTTTGGTCAAGGAAAATATTACTTATAAGAGTTTATATGAAAAGACTAAAGATGAAAACCAGAGGCTACAAACAAGGATACTACAGCATGAGACAGGAACTCCCGTAAGTGAATATGCTACATATCCCATAGGTCAAAGCTTGGATGATGTCTTAGATGCCTTGTACTAGAAATACAAAGCAGAAAAGGCTACCAAGTAGGTTGAAGATATGAAGCAGAAGATGTATAAGGTGGTCAATGACATAACTGATCACAGGTTTAAATCAATGATGCCTGCTGCAGAAAAATATTGGTTTACATATACTGGAACTATGAAAGCTTTTGATCAGCATAAGTAGCTTGCATCTAGAGTCAAAGGAATCACTGATGTTACATGAGAGGAGTAGGCAGAGATTGATACTTTCACAGGACCCCATGAAGAATTTGGGAGTATGCTGGAGAAGGAAATACAGACTTTGGATGAAGGGAATACCCCTAGGGTGCCCTCCTTTTATAGCAAAGGTATATTGATTACCTTGGATCAGTGGAAGATAGAATTGGTAAATATTAAAGAGCAGTCCTTTCAAGAACTGCAAAAGAAAGAAGACCCGACAGCATTGGCGAATTACATCTTGTCGAGATAAGATCTACAAGAGTTCGAAATGAAGAAATTGGTTGACACTATCAGGCTTTACAAAGATGACAAGTATACTGAACACATGGGAATGTTTAGTCTTCTTATGTTTAGGTTAGTTAACAAGCCGTCTTCCTAATTAATGTATAAACAAAAGGACACGACTCTTGTCATGACCCTTCGTTTACATATATAAAGTGAAGGATTTTTGTATTGTAAAAAAAGAGAATTATATTAGAAATATTGCCATATAGAATTATAGCTTTGACTAATCAACTATAACCAAAGATTGAAGAATCAATACAAAATCAAATCTTTGTTCCTGTTCCAAATTTGTAGAGTATTCCTCTTTGTGGCATTTGTGTGTGATATTATCATAGCAAATAAGATTGTTTATATTCTTTCAGTAAAGTAGTTATTCTATGTTATTTCAAATTGAATTAAAAGATTTATCTGTGGATTGTAATTGTTCCTGATAATTCTTTCTTGTGTGGTCTCGTAAAGTTTGGGTTAAATACACACAAGCAATTTAATAATACAAGTAATTAACTGAACTCATAAGGAAATAACAATTGACAGACCTATAAGGGATAGGTTTAATCATTGTCTCATACAGCATATAGTAAGTCCTTAAAGAAGCAATTGACTCTGTAGCCCAAAAACATAAGCAAGGCACTGATCATTAAGTATAGTCCTCATTACAGTTTACAAAACTCACAACTGAACAAGCAACAATAGGAGTAGTTGAGTAGGAAATATAGAGTAAGTTAGCAATAGTGTATACATATAAATTTTAAGCACAAAGATCAAATAACTTCTACAACAACAATCTTGAACTCATCTGCTATATCTCCATCCTAGGAACTTATGCCATTCTGAGATAGGAGGAAGTTAGATCAAGATACTTAATCTGCTATAAAAGGTACTAGTCATTGAAAACAACTAGTGAGTAGGTATACCCGCCTAGGTCCTGCAGAGCCTAAAGTGAGAGAGTTAGTAATCAAAAAGGTTCACTCTATAAGTTGGCCAAGTCAATTGGAGGGTTTGAGCATAGGAGTTGGCATTTCCTTAGAACCTATCCAATCTGTTGATTTGAGACCCAACACATTAATATGGCATGCATCCATGTTTTCTAATATCATAATGAAGTACTACAATTTTAGAGGTAGCTGACATACGTCATATCAAGATTATCCAATCAGTGGATCATAGAGGATCTAAATCCATAACACATCAAAATGTGAACCGTAAGGTAAAATTATTCCATAACTTGTTTCAATTACTTTTCCCATTAATCTATCGGTCTAACATAGCCCATCCTATTGAATTATAGCATTTATTAATACAGTCAACCATGGTGAACTAAGTTAACCAAAGCTTGATCAGGGAGGGGCTCTACAAATAGGATAAGGAGATGAGAGGGAGGGAGAGGGAGAGAGAGGGAGATTGTGAAAATGAGAGAGAGAGAGGGGGGGGATAGGAAAAGGGAGAGAATATGAAGGAGAGGGGGTGAGAGAGAGAGAGAGAGTTAGAAAGATATAGTAGGGGGAGAGGGGGTAAGAGAGAGAATAGGGGATAGGAAGAGAGGGAGAGAATAGGATAAGGAGAGGGGGAGGGAGAGAGAGAGGGGGAGGGAGAGAGAGAGGGGGAGAGAGAGAGGAGATTGGAAGAGAGAGAGAGGGAGAGGGAGAGGGAGAGGGGGAGGGAAAGAGAGAGGGGGTGGATATGGGGAGAATATGATAAAGAGAGGGAGAGGGAGAGAGAGAGTAGGGTCAAGAGAGGGGGAGGGGGAGAGAGATAATAGGCTAAGATAATGAGAGGGGGAGGGAGAGGTAGGGGATAGAAAGAGAGATAAGGGGGAGAGGGTGAGAATAAGATAGGATAATGAGAGAGAGAGAGAGGGAGGGAGGCAGGGAGAGAGAGAGAGAGAGAGAGAGAGAGAGAGAGAGAGAAGGAGAAGAGGGCAAGAGACTCGCCAAAGAGAGAATTGTGAGGGGGAGAGAGATGAGATAGAACTCAAGGAGGATGATTAGGGCTCAGAAGAGACATAGATGGTGATGGGGGAAGGAAGATGAGAGAGAGAGAGAGAGAGAGAGAGGAAAAGAAGAGATACATGCATGTATAAAAATATATATACATATATCTATATAAATATATGTATATATAACTATAGATATGCATATATACATACATAAACACATATTATATATGTATGTATATACATATGTGTAGTAAATTCTAAGTTTACAAGCATACATTTTGATGTCTTCATAACCCGTACAAGTTTTGTGAAACTCAAAATGATGGTTTTAGTTCTACATAACCCATATGAGTTATGTAGAACTATGAATGGTACATTTTTTTTTTCAAAACCCGAGCAAGTTATCTTGTACATCAGAACCCATCTGGTTTTTGGCTTGGTAAGAGGGTTAGAAAATGACCCTAAGGCTTGCAAGCCCATTTTCCCTCCATTTTTGTCCCTTTACATGTTTTTTCATCTTCCAACATGATTTCTCAACTTTGTCATCATCAGGTTTAAAAATGATCAAGTGAGTATCTTTGAAATTACAACCATAATTTCACACGTATTCTCAGCTTTTTGACCATATAATGTTTTCTATTTTTGGACTACATTAGCATAGTAAACTTTAATTTTCTTTACAAGTGCCTTGACAGTCCTCACAAAAATATATGTCTACCATTTTTTAATAACTTTTGATATAATTGACCAAATTAAAAAAATAAATTGCATATTATTGTTCTATACTAGATTCTATACACTTTAAAAAAAATAAGTTTACATTTTCAATTATTTTGATGCAAGTTATGCCCAGCGCACGAACAAGTACCAAATTTTCAAGATGTGGTCACTTCAAAAAATCATTAAAAAAAAATATTCAATGACAAGTTACAAAAAAATACACAACTTATAGATCTCACTCTTACCTATTATTCTACCAAAGGGTTTTGCAAAATACTAAATCTAACTATATATTTTGTGCAGCACATGAAAACAGCTATGTTATGTTTTTTCTGAAAAAATTAGGAATAGTTTTTCATACGTGAGAGGTTTGACCCTATTAATCTTATTCAATTTTAAAAATATTTAGTAGTTTACAAACTAGATTCAGAGTACTACAATTATTTTTCATTTCTCAACTCTTAGTTTTGAGTGCATGACCTTCAAATATCTCTTTGAAGTTCAAGTTTACTTGTTTTTCAGAAAGAAAGAAAAAAAAAGTGGCCACTTATACCCCCCTTTTTGTTCACCATCTTGGTGCACTTACCCCCTTAGAAAGGATAAGAGAGAAATCATTTCCCCCAAGTCTAGGGAAAATAAGAATAATTACACAACCTCTAAAGAGATATTAGACATAAGCAAATGCACAATGTACTCACATGAAGGAATATTCAATGTGAGAAAAGACATTAAAAATATGTAAAATTCTACTCTAAAGAAGAGGTATTCTTCAAAGACAGAGAGAGCTAACTAGAAGAAGGATCAAATACTCCACTTAGGAGATATTTATCATAAGAGACATACAATTCCATGTAGGAAAGGACGTCAAAGTATGAAAAATACAACCTCTAAGGGAAATAGTGAAACCATGAAAGAAGAAAGATATAAGTTAGATTAATATTCTTGCCCACCAAGCATGGAGACAATAATAAATAAACTATTGTGTTTCTCACTAAGTATGATTGCACCTAAAATTGTACCACCATGAATGACAATGAGCCCCTAATAGGTAAGCTAACAATGTCACATAGTGAGGAGAAACATAATAGGAACTTGAATGTCATTTGAAATGGTCATGAAAAATACGGTATCCATAATTACATGTTACCTTTATGTTACTTATATGGTTGTTGGAGCTACAAACTAGAAATCTAGATTTTGAAATAGTCTAGAAGGGAACCTAAAAGTTTGGATCTAAATTGGGAGGACCAAGGCATTGGGTATCATGGTCCTGAGGAGGACAAGGGAATTGGGTGCTTTGGTCTCAAGGACCAAAACACTAGGCACCCTAGTCATAGGACAGGTGCGTTGGGTGCCCCGGTCCCTGGGTAGCAGATGAACTTTATATCAAAGAAGTAAATTCAAGTTTACATAAAGAGGATTTGATAAGACATTAGCTTGTTATAATGTCATATGGGAATTAGAAGATGTAAATCCACTAGACAATAGAGAAGGGGATGTTGATAAAGGAAGAGTTTGGAAACCTAGCTTTTCATTAGAAAAGGTTGATTTCTCAAGACTTTGTTGCACACATCCTAAAACTTTTGCCTTGTATCCATGTGTAGGATTTGGAGAGGGTTTTCTCTTAGGTGGAATTGGATTTAAGTTTAAAGAGGTCCAATCAATATCTAGACATGTCTTAGGATAAAAGTTTTGTGTATCAAATTCAGTCATCTTAGATTTTCTACAAAAAGAAGGTGTGAAATCTAATGACCCCAAATCATCCTCCAAGATTTCTTCTCTAAGAACTTCTTTAGTAGGAGATGGTGTATTTTTTTGAATAGGATTGAAGATTGTAGGAACTAACAAATTATATTGTGCTTCAATTTGTATATTTTTGTCAAATTAAAAAGAAAACATTTCATTATTATATATGTAAGGAACTGCAAGATAATCAAGTTGACAAGTCACCCTATCCTTAACAATAATTTTAGGTTCATCAACATGAATAACATTTATTTGATATTGGTTAGGTTCTACATCTTTAGGAGAGAGATCATTGAAAACGTGATGGGAAATGGTATTATCCTCCTGTTAGATAAAGTATCTCGATGACAAACCTTAGGAAAGGGGCAATCATCTCTTATTGATTCTTCATCTCTAGGGGGAAGATTATTGAAATTAATAGAAGGTGAAGTGTTATTAAAGGAATTATCAATCATATCAACTTCTTTTACCATAATAGCGTCCTATTTCACTAAGTTATCCTCATGAAGGAGGAACATATTAAGAGAATAATCCACACCATCCTCCAATGGTTCATCTCAAATAGGGAGATCATTTAGAGGAGTGTTAAAAATATTTTCTTGCATCAATGTTGGCATTTTGCTTATAGATTGCATTAATGATATGTTGTCATTGATGCCAATTGAACTGGTAATGGTATTCATGTTATTGTTGATATTGTTGTTTTTGATATTGGCTAGTAACCGGTAGGAAGAGATTTGTGGAAGATGTTGTAAACCGGTATGTTAAGTTTGTGAGTTGAATTGGTAAACCAGTGTAAAGGGTTAAACCTTTCTATGCAATGTAACCGGTAAACCCTATCAATCATTAAACCCTAACCGATCAAGTTTGTTGGTTTATTATCTGATGAGCAGTAATGATGGAGACATGTGTGATCATTGTATGAGGATAAGTTCAGATTGTTTTGGTGCATTTGTTTGTTTTCTAGGGAAGGAGCAAAGTGGATTGCATCTAATGCATAGCACGTGATGAGTTACAAAGTCCAATGAAGTGGTGATCATGGAGCAGTTGGAATTTTCTTGAAGAATGTGAAGAGATTGCTATGATTTCTAAACTGTCAAGATTGTATCAACTTGTTTGTAATCTCGATGATGAGAATTAGGTTTTTGTTGTGTTACCGACCTAATTGATTTGTATTTAAGGTCGATGAAGTTGTTTGTAAAAGTTGTTGGCAAGATTAGTAGAAACCTGTTGAGTGTGTAGTTGCTTAACCAGTGAATGGATCTGCACTTTTGAGTAAAGGTAGATTGAAGCTTAAAAGGATGTGATCAAGAAAATGCAGTGCTATTCAGACAGATCAAGAAAACCTATTGTTTCCTAACAATTACAGCAGAAGTGAAATCCCTTAACTGGGTAAGCTCTAACAAGCTTGGTTACTTATTAAATCCTCTAACAAGGTGGTCCATTAGCTTGGATTCTTAAATCCTCCAGCGAGGTTACTCTTAAAAGGGTATTGTGCTTTCCATCAAGGCATATTTGTAAATCCCTTAACCGGGCGATTCCTAACCGGAATTAGTTCTTAACAGGACTTATTGTAAAACTTTAACAGGCTTGGCTCCTAACAGGGCTAACTTTAGAAGAGTTTAGATAGCTATCCTTGTGAGTCTCATCTCACTATGGTTTTTACCTATTTGGGTTTTCCACTTATAAACATTTGTGTCAAGTAGTGAATGTTTTTGTGGTTATGATCTTATTTGTTGAGTTGATTAAATTCTAATAAGGCATGATAATTAGAAGCATTGAGAGATGAATATGTTGAGATCTGATTAAGCATTGTTGATGTTTACAAGATTGGAGTTGTTTATTATTAAGTTGTCATAACAGTCAAACCGGTTAATGTCAAGTATTCTTATGAATATTGATCTTGACTGTGATATGTTTACTTTGTGTGATTGAATTTGAGTTTGGGAACTTTGTATTTGTTTTTCAGTATACTGATTCACCCCCTCCCCCCCTCCTCTTAGTATTCTATCGAATACTTATTCTTTCATCATACCATCAATAAATATATCCTCTTTAGGGAGAGAAACTTTGGGAGAGGAATCATTGAAAGACTCATAAAGGGGATTTTCATATATCTTAAGTCCTTTCAACTTAAGAACCTCCTCTTGTAAAAATAAATTTGACATTTTTCCATATTAAGAAAATAGAAACTTGTAATGAAAAAAAAAGGTGAATTCAATTAACTATATTTGAAAACACAATTGAACAATTATGCAATGCACAAGTTAATTGTAGAATTATAAATTAGGGTTTTCTATGATTTTAACCTCTAAATTTATGTAATTAAATTGAAAATGAGATCTATGAGTGCAATATTGAATTTGAAATTGTATGAATAATCAAATCTGAAATAATTAATCTAAATTAGACAATCCACAAGCTCAATTTTAAATTTAAAAATTAGGGTTTTTTTAAAATTAATCTCTAAATTTTTTAAATTCAATTGAAAATTAAACTTGCAAATCTAAATTTTAATTTTAAATGCATAAACACTTAGACCTAAGAACATAAATCATATTTAAAGGCGTAAGGAGTCGGGTTCACCAAAATGTAATGGTAAAAATTAGTGTTTCCACCATTAGATGTAGTAAAACCACTATTTTTTCTTAATTACCATCACATTAGGGAATGATAGGAATTTAATAGATCTTATCCTAATATATCTAGATTATGATTATATTCAGAGGTCTTGAATGTGCCTCTTCTTTCCCTTAAGTTGAACTAAATTATTGAAGATGCTGAAATTAGGGTAAATGTGTCAAAATTGAGGTAAAAATGCATGAACAGTGAGCTACAATCATTGGATCGAGCCATGAACCTAGATCTGAGTAATATAAGTGTGTTTTGACCTATTCCTAGAAGGAGCTCTCGATTTGTCAGGACTAGGATGGTGGTCACTATGTTCCTCTGCACTTTTTGCACTCCAAAGGGGAATTTATTTATCTTTATAAATAAAGCCAATTCTGAAGATTTTAGCTTTGTACTTGCTCCCTCGCACACTAGAGAAGGGAAATAGGTTGGGAATAGGTTTTTGCCTTAGTCAAACCCCAATTTAGGAATTAACCTTGAATGGAATATTACAAATTCTGAAATAAACAATGGAAAGATATACCTCAAATCTGCAATGACTGATAATGATGCTTTGCTTCTTGAATGTAATCACATATATTGTATAAAATGGCATGAACATGAAAACCCTAATCACACACACATGCTTGTATATGAATGATGTAATTTTGCACCACGATGATTGAATGAAGAATATGAAGCCTTGAAGATCTCTAAAAATGATTGTTAATGCTTCACAGATGCAAGGAAGCTTGATTGCTTGAATGGATAGATAGCTTAGATTGAATTAGATTAAAATGAATTGAGGAGGATGCCTTATATAGGGATTTCATAATTAAAATCACCTTTAGGCTGAATTAGAATCAATATATTTTCACATGGAGCTAAATTTAAATAGGAAAAGACAACCAAATCATCCTCCCAAAATTTGGAGAAAAAAGCGTAGGACCGGAGCGATGGGCGCTCTGGGTCCGACCACTTTTTTTCCAAATTTCTAGGGATGTGAGCTATTATGATTCTAATTCTAAATCTAGCTCAGTGGCTCAACCCAAGATGTGTAGATATCTGAAATATTCTTTGAGAGTTGAAATTAGGACAGGATTAAGGAAAAATCGGGATAAAATGATAAAAGGAAAACCTACAATTAAGGGCCCAAATAAGAGTGTGATGATGTAATAAAGAAAAATAAGAGCCATAATATTTAATTAAATATTAATTAATTGTAATAAAGGTACTATAATGCATAGAGGAAAGGGAAATACAAAAATAGGTTCCAGGAGAGTGTGAAATTGGACACACTAATAAAGGGTGTACACTTTACGACGCTACAACACAAAAGTTGAAAACCAAAACAAGACCTCAAGTCAACTAGTCATAGGGACCTTAATAATCAAAATTTCTCAACCTCTAATATCATTCTTAAAATACCATCAAAAATACATGAGAGATCACATAAATAGAGAAAGAGAATGCATAAAATTGGGAACTACAAATAGCAAAGCTATGAGTTCATGAGGAGAAGAAAAGAGAGAGGCATAGATATCACATTCTAGTTGTGTTTTTCTTGGTGATCCATGAGAAGTAGAGTGAGAGAAGACATGGGTGCCACGAGATAGATATGTTTATCTAGGTGATCCATGTTGGGTAGGAGAGTTGAAATATTCTAGTTGTGTTTTGCTAGTTCCACTATGTTGGATATTAGAGTTGTTGGAATGTTTTGTTGTCATTGATGTCAACATATTCCTATATGTGAAGGAATTATTGAAGAAGTTTGGGTTAGATGATTCTAAACTTGTTGGAAATCCTATGGTGACTGGATGTAAGATGACAAAAGATGATGGCTCTTCAAAGGATAACCAGACCCTGTATAGATCAATGATTGGTGGACTGCTATATTTGACTCAGACTAGACCTGACATGATGAATGGTGTATTCCTTGTTGCAAGATTTTAGGCTGATCCTAAGTAAAGTCATGTTACTGTTGTGAAGAGGATATTCAAATACTTAAAGGGAATGGTTGATTATGGTCTGTGGTATTCGAAGGATGATGATTTCACTTTAAATATTTAAACTGATGTTGATTGGGCAGCTAATGTTGATGATCGAAAGAAGACTACCAGTGGAGCATTATTTTTGGGAAAGAAGTTGGTTGCTTGGACAAGTAAAAAAACAAGATGTTATTTCTTTATCTACTGTAGAGCTCAATACATTGCTAATTCTAGCAACTGTAGGCAAGTTGTTTGGATGAAGTAGATGTTGAAGGATATTAGAGTTGTTTATGATGAGTCTACTATTATATATTTTTATAATTCTAGTGCTATCAATATTTCTAAGAATCCAAGGTTGCATTCTAAGAAAAAACATATATCAATCAGGTTTCATTATCTGAGAGAGAAATTCAGTGATAAGGAAGCAAGATTGGAGTATGTACCTACAAAGGAAAATATTAAAAATATATTTACTAAGCTTGTGCCTGCAGATACATTTGTATATCTAAGAGAGAAGTTAGGGTTGCTTTTCCCTCCTATTGTGAACTAGATGCATTGAGTTGCATCGATCCCGTGGACTTAATTGTAATATCCTAATATATATATTGATGAGTGGGTGTTGTTTCTCTGGGGGAGTAGTCAGTGTGCTTTAGTTATTCAGATTTGTGAATTTATCCTCAGGGGGAGAAACTGTGCTTCTAAGGGGGTGGGGTGCAAGACAGAATAATGATGTGTATATGTCTTTGGCATTGTTGTAAAATGGGGAGAAGAGCATGTGAAAAACCCTGAAGTATTTTGAGTTGTTTGTGTAAAGTTGAAAATTGGATAATAGTGACTCCCCACCTAGGAGAGAGAAAGGAAGCCACTAGGATGATTTTCACTTGGGAGAACTTTAAATTCAAAAGAGGGGCTTGAATCCAATGGATCCAAATCCAAGAGAGACAAGATGTGAATTCCAAGCAGATTGCAAGGGTTGAAGTGTGATTTACCCTCTTTTGTAAATGAGAAAGTTGACTTGTTGACTATGTGGAAAAGAGAGAGAAAATGAGTGAAAAGAGGAGCTACCGGTTTGGGATCGCATTGTAACTTTGGATCTGAGATAACTAGACTGATGTGGATCTACCCTGCAAATTTGGAGAAAATTTGTTGGGACCATGGTAGGAGTGTATATGGTCCTACATAAAATCCGCGAAATGAAAAGGGTTCTTCCATCTTTGCAAATGAAGCCCAAACCTGCAATTTCAGCTACGCACCCACAACCTACACAAAGAAAAGAGACGAAAATGGGTTTGCCTTAGTCAAACCTTAGTTGAGGAATCAACCTTGAAAGAAAGTAATTGCAAATTCTTAAATGTAAATAATAGAAATGTATACCTTGTAGATCTGCAACTTGTTGATGATGATTTCTTTCCTTCTTGAATGTAATCACAAGTGTTGCATGGAATGGCATGTAACATGATAGAACCCTAACACACATACATGCCTTCAAATGAATGCTATAATGTTTCTCCAATGGCTGAATGAAGAAGACTTGAATGCTTGAATGCTTGGTGATGTATATCTTCGCCTATGCTTTCTCATCTCAATCCTGCTTGAATTTTGCCTCCCATAAATGAGAAAACCAAATCCCTTTTATACATGCCTCAGAAGATTAATTCATCTCACTAAAGGCTGACATCGAGGAGATTTAGGATCCCAAAGTGCAGATAGGGTCGGGGGGACTTATCTTGGGGCCACCCTAAGAGGGTGGGACAGGGGCGCCATGCCCCTTTCTTGCCCTATCTTGGGGCCCAGACAGGGTCCTGAGGCTACCTTAGGGCTCAAACAGGAAGGGGTCAAGGGGCAAAAATGTAGAAAGAGGTCTTGGCGAGTAAGGAGGATGTCATCATCAAGGTAAGGACCTCAAATATGGTTAAAATTGTAGGAGGCACAATTTTATGACACTGCAATTTGTCAAAGGGGGATCTGATCCTTGTGATTTTGAGGGAGATTGTTGGTTGTTGATTTCATTCTTTGCATTGAATATTTTTCACATTCATATGTTGCCATCAATGCTAAAGGGGGAGAATGTTGGATATTAGAGTTGTTGGAATGTGTTGTTGTCATTGATGTCAACATATTCCTATTACATGAAATTGGTTTGTTGCAGAGAGTTGATTGGGTGATTTGTTGCAGATGTGTTGATGCAGTTTAATGGGTTTTGAGATACTTATTTCTAGTTGATTCAATATGAGTTTCATGATTCTATGTGGTAATCTGATCAAGTTATGTGATCTATGTGATCGTTGATTTTCCAGTATTCTGTGTTGCAAAGTTGTGGTATTTGATCCATATTGCTCTGGAATGATGATATCTTGAGTTGCAGATTTTCGAGAGTGTTCGAGACATTCATGTGTGTCCTCTGATTAGGTGGTTCATGATTTGGAACTTTGCAAGCGTATCTTTCAGTTTGTCAGTTGGTGCTCTTGAGCTCCTATGATGGAATAATGATTATTCTTGCTATCTAAGTTGTTGCAATGATTTCAATGGAATTCACATTTCTTATTGATGTTCTTTGATCATGTGCTATGCATTTTTGTGGTCCACATTGATCGTGGTGAGTGTTATTGAATATTTTATTGGTTCGATGGTATTCTTCGTATTATGTGACATATTGAGTGGTCTAGCATGTTGTAGATGATCTTGGTGAATTATTTGATGTTGTTGTTGGCATTTGGCATAACTGATGCAAATCAGGTCATGCAGTTGAAGTTAGATGACTACATTGGTAAAGGATACAATTCTATTTGTGATGAAGAGATTGAGATTATATGAATTTATGACATGATCAGTTATTTGTGTTGTCATTGTTGGCAACTGATGTTCTTGATGTTTTGTTTTATCATCTAAGTGATTTGGTTTATCAAAAGACAAGGTTTACTAGCAGTGAACTAATGTCTGTAAAATAGTACTTTAACCATTAAAGTAGAATTGTTTTGATTGGATCAGTCGATTCGCAATGATTGGTGATTTGTGGTTTGGATGGTGAACTTGTATCATGGAAAGGTGTATGTGATCAGAACCAAAACTTGTGATGATTACCGGAAGGTGTGTTTCAAATTTGTGATGAAGTTATGCTAAGGTTTTAGTAAGGTTTAAGGACCGGTGAGTAAATCAACAAACCAGTAATGATTTCTATTATGACAGTGATCGACAATGAGTCTACTTAAAGTTGGTAACACAGCACAATCCGTGTGAAAGATTTAATAGTTGTTTTGGCATGATTCAACGAAGATTTTCTTGGGAATCAACAAAATGCTTAGTAGACTATTTTGAGGATACAAATCAGATTTCTGTGATGAGTTAAGATCAATCAACGATTGATATTGCATTGTAATTTGTTGTAATGATTTGGATATCGATCTATGATGATTTTTTGTGATCTTATTGTAAATTCATGATGTAATTAGGTTGAGCAGATGACCTAATTGAGATGGCTATTTATGTTGATATAGTTGATGTTTATTGTATCAGTGGTCTTAGAGAATGTGTTAAGCCATCCAAGTGAAGTGTGAAATCTGCCTGAGAGTTATAGAGTGTTGTGTATAACTAGATCTGATCAAGCAAGCAGAGAAGTGCAAGAAACATATTGTTTTCTTATTGTTGTTCCCTAATAGTTGCAACAGGTTAAATCCCTTGACCGGGTAGGTTCTAACAAACCTTAATCATTTAAGTCCCCTAACAAGGCAACTCTCAAAAGAGTGTTAAATCCTCTCACGAGGTTGATCCTAACAAATCATCAAGCTCCTATTCGAGTTGCAAGGCAAATCCCCTAACTGGGTGACTCCTAACAGGGTTTTCTCTTAACCGGGCATATTGTAAGCTTCTAACAAGGCTAAGCACCTAACAGGGTGTACTTCAAAAGAGTACAAATATTTGTGGGTGCCAACTCCCACCATGGTTTTTTCCCTATTTCATGTGTGGAATTTTTTTCATGTGTTGTCCTTGTTTATATTTCATTTCATGCATTATTTCTGAGAAACTAGTTATGATGTTTTATCAAAAGTTTATCAGAGGTTACCAGTACTGATAAGAAGTTGTTTGAGAAATTATTTGATCTTATTGATAAGGTTAATGAGTTGGTAATTGATCAAGTTTATATGATTAATCTAGTGGTGAAAGTACTGGTAAAAGATTTGATTAATGTGTTAAGAAAATTTGATAAAGGTATTAGATCAAATTACAGAAGTTGTGATATCTGAGATAAGCTAAAATAAGTTTGATTTTGAGTTAAAGTTTGAATTGGTCTTAATACTGATTCGCCCCTCCCCCGCCCTCTCAGTATTAACTGGATCCTCATAGGATTAACAATTGGTATCAGAGCTTTGGTCCTCTGTGTGCAAAAATTCTAACTGCTTCAGGAAAAGATTCTGAGGAATTCAAGATGATGAAGAAAGAGGGTCCCAAGTTGAATAAGGATAACTACAAGATCTGGAGAGACATAATGAAGATCTACATAAAAGGTCTTGGTGCACAGTATTGGAATCAAGTTTAAATAACATATGTTTCTCCTACTACTACTCCCTTGACACCAAATGAACTCAAAGAACAACAAGATAACATGCAAGCCCTTGAAGCTATTGTAAGTACTTTATCTGATTCAGAATATATTGATGTTCAAGGATTGGAAACTGTAGGTGAGGTTTGGGAAAAGTTAGAGACAATCTATGGAGGAGATGAGCATGTTCAAAGAGCTAAAGAGGAAAGCTTGAGAGGAAATTTTGATGACATGATCATTCTTGAAGGAGACAATATCGGACAATATGGTCAGAGAATCAAAGAAGTTGTTGGCGGCATTAAGTGTGTTGGAGGCAAAATAGAAGATGATACAATAGTAAGTAAAATGATCAGAATTATTCAACCTCAGTATGTTATAAGAGTGTCAACAATCCAAGAACTTATATCTATTTCAAAGGATAAGGTAACTATTGATTCATTGATTGGTAACCTTACAGCTTTTGAATTAAATAGTTTTGACAACAGTGTGACAAAATCCACTGAATCTGCCTTTAAAGCTTTTGTTACCAGTTCATCTACTAGAAAAGGAAAAGATATATGTCAAAATCATGAGTACAAGACAAGTCATGGAAGAAATCAAGGAAATAAAGATAGTGAAGATCAAGTGATGGAACTTGGAGCATTATTAGCAAAGAGATTTCCAAAAGGCACTGGTAAGTATAGAGGAAAGCTACCTTTGAAGTGTTTCTTCTTGTAATAAAATTGGGCATATTATTTCTAACTTCCCCAACACCGATAAAAAATAAAATATTAAAATATTCAAAGGAAAGGGCAAGGTTGATGAAGGTGTGACCGATGAGGAGTCGGAAGAAGAAGATGACAATGAAGAAATTGTGTTTGTAGTTGCAAAGGAGGAACTGTTTGATAAAAAGGCACTAGTATCTCAAATGGAGAATAGTGATGAGTGGATTATAGACAGTGGTTGCTCACACCACATGACCGGAGACAAAAGTAAGTTCATAACCCTGAATGAATTTGATGGAGGTGTTGTTAGATTTGGGAACAACTCTCCTTGCATGGTGAAAGGTAAAGGTTCTATCTCTCTAAATGGAAAGAGTAATGTTGATGATGTATTTTGGGTTGATGGTCTTAAGCATAATCTTATAAGTTTTGGTCAGTGCAATGATGAAGGTTATTTGCTTCAGTTTAAGAGTGGAGTCTACAGAATTCTTGGAGGAAATGGTGAACTGATTGCTACTGGGAAGAAAACTAGAGGTAACTTATTCCATTTGAATAGCAATGTTAATAATTGTCTCATTGCAATAATGGAAGACAGTTGGTTGTGGCATAAAAGATTTTGTCATGTTAATTTTGATAATTTGATTAAGATAAGAAAGTCAAGTGTTGTAAGAGGATTACCCCAACTTGTCAAACTGGATAGTGTGATATGCAAAGATTGTCAAATCGGTAAAATGACCTCTATTTTTTTCAAGAGAAAGAATGGTATTTCTAAGAATGTTTTAGATTTGGTACATATTGATCTTTGTGGCCCCATGAGAACAAAGAGTTATTATGGTGATAGGTATTTTATGATCTTCACCAATGACTATTCTAAAATAAGACACCCTATGAGCTATGGTATGGAAAAACTCCTTATGTTAGTTATTTGAAAATCTTTGGAAGTCAGTGTTTTATCAAGAGAGATAACTACACTAAGAAGTTTGATGCAAAATTTGATGAGGAAATTTTTCTTGGTTACTCTTCTAAGAGTAAGGAGTATAAATGTTACAATAAGAGAACTAAGAAAATTGTTGAAAGTGCTAATATAAAAGTTTATGATTTATCTGATAAGTCTGAAGGTACAAGAAGATCAGAACTTGAAAAAGGATGATAATGAAGAAATGTTTGTGACTATTGAACCGAAAGCAATG
The DNA here is from genome assembly GCF_030272615.1 of Cryptomeria japonica. Taxonomy (NCBI): domain Eukaryota; kingdom Viridiplantae; phylum Streptophyta; class Pinopsida; order Cupressales; family Cupressaceae; genus Cryptomeria; species Cryptomeria japonica. The sequence goes on from NC_081415.1 coordinate 373,542,146, forward strand.
AATAATGAAGAACCAAAAAATGTAGAACTAGGTGCTCAACCGGTAAGTGATGATAGTGAGGAAGAAGATGAAGAACCTGATGAAGAAGATGCAGAACTGACACAGGAAATACCTAGATATGTCAAATTGAATCATTCACAAGAACAAATAATTAGTGATAAGAATGTAGGTGTGCAAACCAGGAGAAAGATGAGAGAGAATTCATTTTTTATATCTACAATTGAACCTGACAATTAAGAAAGCACTAAAGGATGATGATTGGGTTAAAGATATGAATGAAGAATTAGATCAAATTAAGAAGAATCGGACATGGTCCTTGTTCCTAGACTGGAAGATAAAAATGTGATTGGAACAAAATGGGTCTTCAAAAATAAATTGAATGAAGAAGGAAGGATTGTAAGAAACAAGGCAAGGTTAGTAAGAAAAGGGTATGCTCAAGAGGAAGGTGAGGAATACGATGAAACATTTGCACATGTTGCTAGATTAGAAGGTGTAAGGATGTTGTTGGCATTTGCTGCATAAAAGGGATTCAAAGTCTACCAAATGGATCTCAAGTCAGCCTTTTTAAATGGGATTCTAGAAGAAGAAGTATACATTGAACAGTCAGATGGATTTTCCTTGGCCAATGATAAAGACATGTTGTGTAAATTCCACAAAGATTTGTATGGTCTTAAGTAGGCACCAAGAGCATGGTATGAGAGATTACATGCACATTTGATCAAGATTGGATTCCAATGTACCAGTGAGGACATCAATATTTATTTGAAGACTGATGGAGACAAGATGCTAAAGGTAGAAGTGTTTGTTGATGACATAATTTTTGGTGGCAATGATGATATATGTATGGACTTTTCTAATATTATGAAAAAGGAATTTGAAATGTCTCTAATCAAAGAAATTAAGTTCTTTATTGGTTTACAAGTTCAACAACTGGATGGTGGTATCTTTATTTGTCAGACCAAGTATATCAAAGAGGTATTGAAGATTTTCGGCATGGAAGACTGCAAACCGGTAGGGACACCGATGGTTACTGGTTGCAAGTTATCAAAGGAAGATGATTCCCCTATTGTTAGTGAAAAAGAGTACAGGTCTATGATTGGTAAGCTACACTATGTTGTCCATAGCAAACCGAGCATTGCTCATGTTGTTGGATTAGTGGCTAGATTTCAAAAAGAGCCTAAAGAGAGTCACATGGTGGCTATGAAGAGAATTTTTTGGTATCTCAAAGGCACTGTAGACTATGGTTTATGGTATCCTTATAAAGGTAGTTTTACTTTAGATGTCTTTACTGATGTTGATTGGGCAAGTAATGTGGATGAACGAAAAAAGAACAATTGGTGGAGCTTTTCTACTTGGAGGAAGATTAGTGGCATGGATGAGCAAGAAACAAACTTGTGTTTCTCAATCTACAACTAAAGCTAAGTATGTAGCTACATCCATGAATTGTACGTAGGAAATATGGATGAGACATGTGCTAGAAGGATTCAAGATAGATATGTCAAAACTAGTGACTATCTATTGTGATAATACAAGTGCAATCAACATTTGTAAAAATCTTGTACTTCATGCTAGAACCAAGCACATTAAATTGAAGTATCACTTCCTAAGGGAAAGATTTCAAGATAAGGAGGTGAAGATGGAATATGTGAAGAGTAAAGATCAGTTAGCTGATATCTTTACTAAGCCCTTACCGAAGGCTACCTTTGAGTCTCTTAGAGGTAAACTAGGGGTTAGACCCCTACACCAGAAGAACTAGAATGATGGAGATCCATCAATGATGTTGATTTCATGTTTATTTTTCACTAAGGATTGATGAAGGTACAGGCTACTTCTTTGGGAAGCAAGTCTGATGTAAAATTTTGATTTAATGCTCTGTTATAATTTTTTTGATTTATGTATCAGAGATGATGGAAGACGCAGAAGCAGAATTAAAGACAAGTGATGCATTTACATATTTGACATTGTTGTCAAAGGGGGAGAATAAATGAATACAAATTAGATATGGCAGACATGTGAGAAGTTGAAGATCAGATTGAGTGAAGCATTGGTTTAGGGGGAGATGACAAAAGGAGAACTGACAGAGTTGTGATCTAAGATGTGATATCGGCAAGAAAGTTGTTGATGATGATGTTATTCTGATTATATATCTAATTAGTGTTGCCATCAATGCCAAAGGGGAAGATTGTTGGAATTTGGCATAACTGATGCAGATCAGGTCATGCAGTTGAAGTTGGATGATTGTACCGGTAAAGGATAGAAGTCTATTTGTGATGAAGAGATTGAGATTCTATGAATTGATGACATGACCAGTTATTTGTGTTGTCATTGCCGATAACTGATGTTCCTAATGTTTTCTTTTATCATCTTAGTGATTTGGTTTATCCCTAGATAGGGTTTACTGGCACTGAACTAAAGTCTATGAAATAGGACTTTAACCGGTAAAGCAAAATTGTTTTGATTGGATTGGTCGATTGGCGATGATTGGTGATTTGCAGTTTGAATGCTGAACTTGTATAATAGAAAAGTGTATATGACCAAAACCAGAACTTGTGATGATTACCAAAAGGTGTGTTTCAAATTTTTGATAAAGTTTTGCTAAGGTTTTAGTAGGGTTTAAAGACCGGTGAAGAAATCATCAAACCGGTAATCATTTATGTTATGATGGTGATTGACAGCAAGTCTACTTAATGTTGGTAACATAGCACAATCCATGTGAAAGATTTAATAGTTGTTTTGGCACGATTCAAGATTTTCTTGGGAATCAGCAAAATGCTTAGTAGAGTGTTTTGAGGATACAGATCAGAATTCTATGATGAGTTAAGATCAATCAACAATTGATATTGTATTGTAATTTGATATAATGATCTGGATAGTGATCTACGATGATCTTTTGTGATCTTATTGTAAATTTGTGGTATAATTAGGTTGTGTGGCCGACCTAGTTTAGATGATTGTTTATGTTGACATAGTTGATATTTATTGTGTCAGTGATCTTAGAGAATGTGTTAAGTTGTCCAAGTGAAGTGTGAAATCTGCCTGAGAGTTGTAGAGTGTTGTGTATAACAAGATCTGATCAAGCAAGCAGAGAAATGCAAGAAACAAATCATTTTCTTAATGTTGTTCCCTAACAGTTGCAGTAGGTTAAATCCCTTCACTGGATAGGTTCTAACAGGCCTTAATCATTTAAGTCCCCTAACAGGGAATCTCTCAAAAGAGTGTTAAATCCTCTCATGAGGTTGATCCTAATAGATCATCAAGCTCCTAATTGAGTTACAAGGCAAATCCCCTAACAGGGTCTTCTCTTAACCGGGTGTATTGTAAGCTTCTAACAAGACTAAGCTCCTAATAGAGCGTACTTCAAAAGAGTACAAATATTTTTGGGTGCCAACTCCCACCATGCTTTTTTACCTAATTGGGTTTCCACGTCAAAAACTTATGGTGTTCATGTGTGGAATACTTTTCATTTGATGTTCTTGTTTATATTTTATTTCATGCATTATTTCTGAGAAACCAGTTATGATCTTTTATCAAAAGTTTATTAGAGGTTACCGATACTGATAAGAAGTTGTTTGAGAAAATATTTGATCTTATTGATAAGGTTAATGAGTTGGTAGTTGATCAAGTTTATATGATGACTTTCATGGTGAGAGTATTGGTAAATGATTTGATTAATGTGTTAAGAAAACATGATAAAGGTATTAGATCTGATTATAGAAGTTGTGATATCTGAGATAAGTTGAAATAAGTTTGATTTTGAATTAAAGTTTGACTTGGTCTTAATACCGATTCACCCCTCCCCTCTCAGTATTAACTGGATCCTCATAAGATTAATAGGTGTAGCATGTTTGAGGATTTGATTTGGGTCCATGCTATGTCCTTGCCAACATTGTATTGGTCTGGTTATGGATTTATGTATCGTGTGATGTAATTTTGTAATTAGGTCTTATATGTTGAGCCGACCTTAACGTTAAGGTTGATGATCTATATAAATAAGTATTGTAATCATGTAAGTTGGGTGTCTATGAGTGTATAAGGTTGTTGTATGTGTGAACAAGCTAATCTATCATTTAGAAGTGTGGAAGAGCAAAGAAGAGTTGTTGTGTAGATAGTGTGCTTAATCAGAACTTTAATTAGGCATTTGGAGATTCTATCCTATCCATTCATGTAATCTGGATTGTTGTCTGAGCTTTGTAAGGTATTGAGCCTTCCTTTGGGTTATATCCCTTTTTGTCTTTGAGCAGTGAGCTCTAGGCAGTGAATGCATGTGCATTCCCCATTGTAATATTTACACATACTACTGTAGAGTATTATCATATTGTGGTTAGGTTCCCACCATGGTTTTTCCCCTAACTGGGTTTTCCACATTAAAAACCATGTGTTATGTGTGTTGTTGATGTGTTTTTTATCTTTACCTTTCTTTTTCTTGATCAGATCTAAAGTTGTGATTAATCTGGTTGAGTTTGGTGAAAACTGATTCACCCCACCTCTCAGTTTTCCTGCTATCAACACACTCATCTTGTTATGTATGCAATTGTTTGCATTCAGGTGTTAAGAATATCATATAAGAGTTTGTTTTCTCTAATTTTGGAGCATGCAACAACCTATATAAGACATGAAATGAAAATGAAAATGTGTATGATTTCAGGAACATCTCGTGTAAAATTTTGTTTTCTCTAGTTTCGAGTATGTGTGACCCCATGTAAGACAAATATATGCCTGATTTGGAGGACATCTCATGTAAGAGATTGTTTTATCTATTTTTGAGAATGTGTATCATGTATAAGATAAATATATGCCTAGTTTCAAGGACATCTTGTGTAAGATTTTGTTTTCTATAGTTTTCAGAATGTACGTGTGTGGGGGAAAAAGTGACACTAAGCGAACATGCCCTAATCTCACTTTCAATCACACATTTGTTGAATACGAAAGAGCCTAGAGGTATCACACAATTGGCTACTTCTTTTTGTGGAAGAGAGAGTCACGGGCTACCTATTAGGATTTCTATCCTTTGTTGCAATTGAAAGATAAAATGATGCAAGTTCAATCCCTAACCCCAAAGTGCAAGTATGAACTAATAACAAGATTGCAGAATTGAACTTAAACAATGGAAAGCTGTAAACACAAGGACAAGATAAGAATGTAAATGCGTACCCAGTGTTAAAATATGAATGAAAATATTCGGGACGGGGGCGCGGGCGCCACTATCCTGATTCTGCTCCTGAAACTATTGTTTTGCAACCTGAAAAGTTGTCGGAAAAATGCTGAAACTTGCTATCTGACAGAAGGACCAAGGCGCCCAGTGCCCCTGTCCTAGCAGGACCAGGGTGCCCCACGCCCCTATCCTAGTCTTTTGCTCTGAAATTTGGTGTGTTGTTCCATCTCAGTCTGCTTCTTCCGGATCTGCAACTTGCGGCGTCGTCCGAATTCTGAAACCTGCACTTATATCTGAAAAGGTGTGGTGGATGGCTATATAGGGTTTTGCCTTAGTCAAACCCCCGCTTTGGTGATTTCAACCTCCATGAATAGCCAAGTTGTATTGTAAAAGTAATGTGTGTGCAGACCTTGTGTGTGTGCAAGATCCTAAAATGCAAGTAAGCAAACTAGAGCAACCTAGAAAGTAAACACTAATTGCTTGTAAATGATAATGTAAATGCTCCAAATCAAGATGCAAAGTGATCTAAAGCATGAATTCAAATGATATAATGAGGCTTATGCAAACACATGAAAACAACATGAAATCATACCCAACCCCAAGGGAGGGGTACAAGCCAATCTTCAGTCGGTAATCCCCTATTGCTCTTCAATGTCTTCAAAGCCCTAAATGGATGAATGAAATTGATGAATGCTTGATGGATGGATGTTGAATGTTGTTGAAGTCTTCAAAGATCTTCTCTTTCACTGCATAGAAGGTCCTCGAAAACAAAATCCCAGATCCTTTCAAATGAAGAAAGAGAGCTCTTATATATGAAACCCTAGGTCTTAATTTCAACTTTAGGCTGACCTAGAGATTGAATCTCCCGCCAATTTCTTGGGGTTAAGCTTTATTTTATGATTGGATCGTGCTCCTAAAATTTTGGGAAAAATGTTCGGGACCATGTGCACGTCGGGCGCCATGGTCCTGACAACTTTTCACCAAATTTTCAGGGCCGTTGGATATGATGATTTTAGAGCGAATCCCAAAGTTACAGCTGATTTCGAGATGTTTTGACCCCCGAAATCAAGCCCCCAAGTTCAAAATAGGACCTAATTAGGGTTTTTGATTAAATGATGTATTGGAAGAATAAAATGAAAGGGGCACACTTTAATGAAAGGGCCCAACTTTATAATGTGGAAGATGATGAAATAGGACCTTAGACCTAATTAATTTGATTAATTAAGTGCTAAAGGGGAAATGCAATGCAAAATGCAAAATGCGCCAAGGCGGGTGCTAAACTAGGTGTGAAATTGTACCACCCTAGCAAGTGCGTACAATTTACGACGCTACAGTACGCTCTGTGTAAGATGTATAAATGATGCATCTAGTTTTAGGCATGAAGAATCTCATGCAAAAAAAAATTTATCTATCTTTGAGAATGAACACCCCATTTAAGACATTGCAAAAAATATTGTACAAAGAGAGTGGTATGTATGCCACCCTTAAGATGTCAACATAGCCTTATTTTGATATCTTAAGGAAGCTAGAAACAAGGATACCCACCTTCAACACCAAGGAGATATCCTTTTAGGAAACGATGTTCATAAATCCAAGATAAAGAGGTAATTCTCTTACAATAAAGGATAAGATAATTGAAAAAGAGATATCTTGAAACAAGTGTAAAGGGAATCTTTGGAGGAGAACAGATCTTTGCTTAAAAATCATCTACCTCCAAGAGGAGTTTCTTGAATAAACATAAAATATTCTACCAAAATAAGGGAAGGAGAATAAAAATTCCTATCTTCCCCTTATTGCTAAGTGAAATGGATTCTTGATGAAGGATGACACACTTTTGATCCAAAGTGAAGGGTTTGTTTAGAATAGACATGCATTGCCATGTTTAAAAGAGGTTGTAGTCAAGGATACACACCTCCTGCATAAGAGAGAATTCTTGAGAAAACAACTTCACACAACGAATGACATCACATCATAAGAAAACACCACTCAACAAAGTAAAATTGGATCCTTACAAAGGATGAGAAATATCAATACTAACCTCTAAGGAGAGATTATACATAATAAAATACACTATTCCAAGCAAAGAAAGGTCCTAAATAAACAAACACACATGTACTCACATGAAGGAATATTCAATACAATAAAATAAATTATGTTTTGCAAAAGAAGAGGTAACATTCAAAAGGGAAAGATGTAGTATTAAGATGAAGGATCACACACCTCTCTAGGGAGAGATTATTCATAAGAGACATACCATTTCAAGAAAGGAATAGATCCTAACCAAGGAACACTCATGTACTTTCATGAATGATAATTCCATATAAGAAAGGACATCAAGTTATGAAAAATAGAACCCATAAAGAAAATAGTAAAACCTTAGATAGAGAGTAGAGATAATATAATATTCTTGCCCTCCAAGTATATAAGAAAGAATGAATTGTGTTTCTACCCCAAGATGATTGTAATTGAAAAAGCATACCTCTTATTCCAAAGAGCCCCCAATTAAGTTAACTACTAGTTCCATACGGTGAGGAGCAACATGATAGGGTGAATGGAGTGCTAAGGCACTACCTCTTCACCAAGGAAGAGTGAAAGATCAGTTGTAAGAGATATGGAAGCTGTATCACATTGGTCTTGAACAAATGTTTTAAATACTTTACATTTTCCAAGAGCTGAGAGTAACTATGATTAAAAATACAATGTTCGTCACCTTCCTTATGCTTATAATTGCAATTAAGTCTAATGAAAGGAAAAACAACCTTCTTATCATACTTGAATCTCCAAAAGATTCTAGTAGATCATTTCTCTTGGTCATCAATATGAGTAGGTCTTGTATCTTGAAATTTAGGACAACGGTTGTTAGATGGAGATGGATATTTTTCTATGATTTTGACTATGCCATTATCAATGAGTCCTTGCTTTCCATTTTGAAAATTTGGACAATCATTGGTATCATGATCATTAGTTTGATGATGTAATCAAAAAGGAGTTTTTGAGAAAGAAGCATCCTTAGATGGACTATATATTTTATGTCTTGAAAAGTACTCCTTAAGATTTTCTACCCTAAGGAGATCATCCATTGGTGAATGATGAGAATGTCCTATGCCTTCAATACTAACTTTTGTAGGAGGATTTATAGGGACTTTGATTCCTTGTTCAAATTTTCATATTCCTTGTCCTCTATAGATTTGTCTTGATATGTTTTTATAGCCACTCTTATAAGATCTTTCTATCATCATGCATGTATCCTCTTTGATACGTTGGGAAGGAAGATCCTTGTGCAAGAGCACCTAGTTTTGAGTACAACTTCTTCATTTTTGTGTGATTGTTCATAGTTTGGTTTGATATGGTTAATAATAGTATTCTCTTAGGTCCTAATATGTTTTTTAAATGTTTTGGTAGGTCGAATGTCCTTAGGACAATGCATTTGCTCAATTTTGGCTTGTAAGCCCTTGTAAGCCTAAAATGGCATAATCTTGCATTTTGATGTAAAATGCCTTGAATAGAATTGTTTGGAATTGGGACATGTTAATGTAATGTTCTTTAGTCATCTTATATGGTTCAGAGGAGAAAACAAAGCATGTAATGCAAAAATGCCCTTTTTGGAAAAAGTTGTCAAAGTTGCTTGACAACTTTTTGCAACATTGAGCGACTTTTTGCATTTTTCAGCAAAGGGTTGGTTAGGAAACTGATGGAGAGTTAGTTTGGTAAAAAGATAGCATATAAATTCTCTGAGAATGAATTTAATGAGGTTGTTGAACACCTGGAGTAGATTGGAATACAAATTGGAGTCCACTTTTGAGTTTTACCTTGTGCTTTTCAAAGAATTAGAGCAGCAATTCGTACTTAATGGATTGATTGCATTGTTGTTATTTTCTTATTGTTTTGTAAATTCTCTTGTAGTTCTCAGGAAACATTTTTATTAGTTTTTGTGCAAGTTTGAATTGAGTTGTTAATCATGTAAGCTCTCAGCTTGAGCAGGGGTTTGAGAGGCCCAAACATGGTTCCAGCTTGAAGTCCTTTGAGTTCTTCTCAATAACCCATAGGAATCGATCCATGGAACCTTTGTACAATTTAAATATTCTTTATTTTCCTTTGGAGGTCATGGAAATTCCAATGAACATCATTTCCTAGGTGAGCTCAGTCATAGCCCGGTTAGGGAATGAGTGAAATTATGCAAGTGCTTGCAGGGATGAACAACGTTGGAAGTGAAAGTTGTTTGGCATGAGAAAGTGGGGTGTGGTAGAGCATATGTGTGATTTTGGAGGTGTGGAAGATCAAGGAAGACACCAAACCCTTAGAAAAAGACCAAAACAAGCCTAAAACCACCTAAAACAAGCATTTCTCGGGTTCCGTACATGTACGGTCATACTAATATTTCTCATGTCATAAATTGGAAAGTAATCCCAAAAGGATATCCTGATCATCAAATATTTTGTGTGGGTCTTTGCGTAAATTGTGAGAAAATCCACAAAAACTGGGTAGGTAGGGCTAATTGGGGCTCTAGGGCTATTAGGCCTAGAAAATAGGGAAAGGAAGGATCGATGAGGAAATGAATCAAATCCATACTCAAAACTAGTTGATTACCCTTGGAAAATGTCATAAACACCTACTACAACCTTTGTAAGCATTTTTTAAGAGTTGGAGATTATAAGGTTGGATTTACCCTTATGAATCTCAACCATGCCTGAGCCACCTATGAGCACATCTTGATTGGGAGCACTCCTAGAGAGTTTAGGTATCTAAATTGATTACTAGACCAGATAAACAATGAAGGGAGCCCACTAGGACAACACTTGACTACCTTTTGACAAAGGAAAGACCCTATTATACTTGAAGAACCTTTCCTTAAAGCAATCAAAGCCTTAGGAGGAAAATCCCTAGAAGGAGTGCCACTTTTTTATGGAAAAATGGAGCCTAAGGTAGTTCTGGAATGGATAGAGGGATTGGAGAATCACTTTGAATGTTATGGAATCGGTGAGGCACAAAAGGTGAAGGTGGCCAAATCTATATTGAGAGGGGCAACATTGACTTGGTGAAAATTTATTCAAGAAGAGAGGCAAAAAGAGGGCAAGAACCCCATAGCTACTTGGAAAGGCATGTTAGCCAAGGTGAAAGAGGCATACATCCCTGAAGATTATGAGATCCAATTGCATAAGAGGATATAAAATCTAAGATAAAGAGACTTGGATGGAGACAAAACTGTGTTGTCACATTATCCATCATAAATTCAATGACAACTTTACTAGTTGCCCTTTTAGTACATATGGCCTCAATCCATTTAGTGAAGTAATCGGTAGCCACCATGATCCACCTGTGACCTCTACCTGACTTTTTTGCTATCTCCCCAATAAAATCAATGCCCCACTAGACAAAAGGGGCTTCCACTGTAACAGGTTTAAGGGGTAAAGCTCCTTCATAATTTTAACTTAGAAAAAAAAATTTGGCATGGATCACACTTCTGAACATGCTCATGGGCATCTTTAAACAAAGTGGGCCAATAGTATCCTGCCCTGACTATTTTACCAGCTGTGGTTTTGGCTGAGTAATGACCTCCACATACTCCATTGTGCATTTCTATTAGCATCCCTTAAGCTTGGGAATCATCTAGGCACATCAATAATGCCCCATCTCTATTTTGCCAATATAAATCCCCTTGAATAAGGACGTACTTTTGAGACTTCAATTTCAACGTCCTTTTCTAATTTTGAGTCATTCCTTCTAGATAAATTGCATCTCGCAGAAAAATGCACTACTTCTGAGTACTAAGGTTGTTTTTCAATACTAGTAACTAGGAATTCCTTAATTTCAACATTATTGACATCAACATAACTAAATTTGATTCAGCCATCAACTTAGCAAGGCCTAGTCCTCTTACCAGTTTGGTGATCTTGATTTCTAAGTCAAACTCCTGTATTCAAGTTATCCACCTGCACCATTTGCCAGTAACCTCAGACTAAGATTAAATGTCCTTAATAACCACATGTGGGACATAAGCAACTATTTTTGCATTTACAAGATATGGCATAAATTCTTTTACACCCTTGACTAGAGCATATGTTTGCTTCTCCATGATTTCATACTTCAACTCAGCAGCCTATAAAGATTTGCTATAAAAAGCAATTGGATGTTCATATCCCTCACCATCTTTTTGAAGCAAAACGGTTGCTACTGTGTAATAAGAAGCAAAAGAAAATAATGAGAAAGGCTTACTGTAGTCAGGGGATTTCAACATTGATGCCTCCTAAATGTCCTTCTTAACTTTGTCAAAAGCTTGTGCAACTTCTTCATCCCAAGAAAACTTTGCATCCTTTTTAAGTAGTTTGACAATAGGCTTTACAATTTCAGCAAAGTTAGCTATAAATCTTCTGACAAAATTTACCTTGCCCAAAAAAGACTGAATTCCTTTGATATTCTTTGGCTCAGGTACATTATTTATAGCTTCAATCCTTTCAGGGTCTATTCTAACCCCTTCCTTGGAGACGATATGCCCTAGTAACTTCCCTTCAGTGACTACAAAATGACATTTCTTTGGGTTCAAGGACACATCAAACTCCAAAGCCTTGCTAAAAATCTTTTCCAAATGACCACAGTGATCATCCGCTTTCTTGGAGAAACATGTTAAATCATCTTGATAAACAACCATTATAATATTGATAAATTCTTTAAAAGCTACATCCATAGCCCTCTCAAACGTTGCACCAACATTCTTCAGACCAAACAGCATTCTCACATAAACATATGTCCCCCAAGGGGTAGTAAAAGAAGTTTTAAATTGATCAGGCTCTTTTACTAATACCTGATTATATCCTAAGAACCCATCCATCATGGACAACAAATCACATCCGGTTACTCTTTGCAACATAGCCTCCATATTGGGGGAAGAATAATTGTCTTTCGGAGAGGCAACATTCAAATTTCTAAAATTAACACAAAGCTTTATGTCCCCATTCTTTTTTTCTGACAGGGACTAAATTGGACACCCATGAAGAATGTCTTATAGGTTTGATAATCCTCCCTTCTCTCAACTTGATTAGTTCTTGTTCCATCTTAGTCTCAAAAAGGGGGTTGATAGGTCTTTGCTTCTATCAAAAAGGCTTAGCATCTGGATGCAGAGGAATTTCATGTTGAAATAGTCTTGTCTATATGCCTTTAGGTCCTCATAGGACCAAGCAAAAACATGTTTGTACCTTCTTAATAAATTAATGAGGTTGGTTCTTACATGGGGAGATAGGATTTTCCCAATATATACCAACTTAGGGAGTGATTATGTCCCTAAATTCACTCTTGGTGCAAATGACTGTCACTGTGACTAAACATACCCTCCAGCTCTACCAATCCTCTGGGTATTTCATTAGTTTATAACTGAACCATGTCATTTCCGAATACTATTTCTCTGTCATCCACTACTTCCACTAATGCATTACAATCAATTTTTTGTCCGTCATAATCATTAATGCATTGTATAAATCTAAGCATATCATCATCATGTGCAAATACCTGCCAATTATACACATTATCCAGAATAGAAGGTCTAGCTTTAACTTCAACTACTGATACAACAGTTAATGTCACATCTTCATTTTTTAATGCAACATTGGCCAAGAAATCTATCATGATGTTCTTTGATCTTTCAATACAATCAATAGAAAATGCATTAAAATGCTCAATTACATCCCAGACTGCATGTTTATATCTTTTCAATCGATCATTTTTGGATGCATATCTGGACCTAATCTGGGATACTACTAATTCTAAATCCCCAAAGACTCTTAATAACTGAATTCCATGGTTCTTAGCAATCTGTAGCCCCAATAATAAGGCCTCATATTCAGTTGTGTTATTTGTGCACTGAAAATACAGTAGAAAAGAGTATTTGAAAGTAATACCTGATGGGGAAACAAACAATACCCCTGCTCCAGACCCTTCTTTAGACAAAGGTTCTTCAAAATACATGCACCACAAGCCTTCCTATTGAGATTTCAATTCATTAACAATGGGATCAGTTTTTTTTAATTGAGGCTGAATGGGTTCCATTCTAAAAATATCTAGGTCTACATCAATCATGCAATTGAGCATGTTAGGATCTACTTTCTCAATAACCCTTGGGACATGTGGTTCCCTGTATAGCTTAACCTGATTTCCATTCACTAGGATAGTTGCATATGAAAGAAATGATTGAACATTTCCCCCAACTGCTGCAGCCCATTGTCTGGATAACAACATACCATAATGAGGTTTAGTGTCAGTCACTATGACATCCATCTTGTAAGTGGCTTCAGGGAATGCTGCTATTTTTACCTCTACATCCTTCATTGTACCTACCACAAGTACTTCTCTGTTGTCCATGGCATAGCATTTCCCATACATAGTACTTACTGACAGTCCCAATTCCTTCATGACACCATATGTCATCACATTTGCAGCAGCTCCTGAATCAATCATGCAATTTTTTATTAGCCTATTGTTTACCAGAAAAGTTACATAAAAAGGATTAACCTGAAAGGGTTCTTGAGTAATTGTAGTTCCCACATAAATTTATGGAATTTGTTTCTCTTGATCTTTCTTATCTTTCTTAGTACTTTTAAGTAAAGATGCATTGTTGTCTGATATACTAGAAAATAAAGAAAGAGATGCTTCTTTGTGCTCCTTTATTTTTAGCAATTCCACCAATGGCACTGTAACTTTCATTTGGGTCAAATCCTGAGTCATATCAAATGCTGAACCAATAATTGACTTGGTATGGATTTTAACCTTTTTCTATTTTTGGCTGACTTGCCTTTTTAGATGCAGCAGTCCCTAATGAATTGCCAATAGCATTGTTCTCGGAATTTTTTCCGAAATCTTTGGACTGGTCACTTTTTGAATGGTCATCTTAGGGCAGAGTATTACTGCTTGCTATCTTTTTCTGAGACACTTCTTTCAACATAGAACTAGGCTCACCTTGATCTCCATCCCTTTTGTTACTTCTTGGATTGTAGTTATGCTTGGCTTTAGCTATAGCAGCTTTCGTGAGATTTTTTACTTCTTCCTCACTTGGCCTTCTGAGATGGACTTCTTCATCCTCAATTGTTACCACATTTAAAGTGGGATGCCAGTCAATCATTAGCTACCCATGATATCTTTCATTGTAGCTCAGTGCATCATACCCGCTTTCTTCACTTTGTGAAGACTCATCATCACTTTCAATAATAGTCTCAAACATATTGACATCAGGTTCACCCTCATTTCTCATGGATTCATTCAGAACTTGGGCCACAACACACTGATAGGGGGAATGCGGCCCATCACATGCCATGCACCAAGGGGTATTTTCCATGTTATGTACATTTCCTCCCTTTAAAGGATCACGGGTATCTTGATTATGTGTGTTTTTTGGCTTATCTTGCATAGGTTTACCATCCTTCCAAGTGGTGTTATATGGCATGTCATGTAACCTAGGAGGCCTGTCTTGCCAATTGTAATGAGGTTTGTCATTTTTACTCACCTTGGCAGTAAGATCTTTCATGGCAGTCATAAGCTTCTCAATTTTATCCTCTTCCTTAGGAACTTTATTTGGTTGTGGCTTTGACTCTTACCATAGTCCACCGTTAGTCCTCCTTCCCACCTTTCTTGATGTTTTCCTATTACTTTCTATATTTATAGCAATTCTAAAAGCATCTCTCAAACTATGTGGGTCTTTGTCCCTCAAGATGTAAGCCATTTTGGGGTCAAAAGCATTATAGTAAGTAGTTAAACACACATTATCATCTAATCTCATTATTTGAAAAAGCTTGTGCATTGCCTTCAGAAACCTTGAATTGAAATATGTGATGGCCTCATTATCAGACTTCCTGATATTGTTGAATTCATTGAGAATAAAGCTCACATTTGTTTTATCAGCATATTGCTCTTGGAAGCAGTTCTTAAACTCTTCCCAAGAACAGATGCTATTTGATGCTCTGCAAAAAGGGATGTCAGTTGGGATAAACAAACACAAAACAAGAAACAAGAAACCAATTTTTAGATGTTAGTGTTAGAAATCACAAATAAAAGACTATCCTAAATGGGCATACCAAGAGAGACACTATAAGCAAAATAGAGCATTTCATAAAGACAACAAATGGAACAAGGCATCTTGAAATGCCTTCCACCATGCTTGTAGCTCCTCCTCCCTTGTTCCTCTCCTCTCCAAATTCCAAATGAGTGTAGCTCTCAACATTTGTTTGAACTATGGATGCCTTATGGAGGTTCAAGATTGAAAATGATTGACTATGCAAATGTAAGAGTAAAACAAACTAATATTAGATGCTTATGAAATGGAAATGATTTATTTTAGTCCAAAATAACAATAAATTAGTGATTTATGCTAAATGCTCTTCTCTAAAATTGACTATAATGTAAATGCATACAAGTTTTCAAGATCTGGATTATGAAGAAATGAGCTCTATTTATAGGTAAAATGGAGCAATGGATGGTTGAGATTGAGTAATCTCAATAAGGGTCAGGATTAAATGGTTTAAGATCCATGTGAGGACTTTCAACTCAATCCCAGGATGACAAGTGTCGATGTGAGAGGGGTTGAGGGGAGAGGGAAGAAGCATTAAATGTTTGACATGACCTGAGGGTTAGCTTGGCACATAGGGTTAAGGTTGAGTTGAGTGAATAAATTCATTATTCAAAGAATAATGCTTTTAGCCAATGGATAAACTCTTGTGCAAGAGTAAGTGAGGATAACCATGGTCAAATCAATAAATATTTGAGGAGACACATGGGTCACATGAGGGTTGAGTTAGGGGTCAAAATCCCTAACCATGGGTGGAGGTGGATCTAACCATAAATGGTTATGTAAGAGCCATTAATGGTCATGTAAGAGCCATTAGTGGTTTGGAAGACTTTAGAGGTTAAATTGTTGGACACATAAAGCATTAAATGTTTTTCAAAGACTTTGGAGTCTTTGAGAAGTGACTCCAAGTTGCTTAGGAATGTGACAATAATTAGGGGATGGATTAGGCTAATTAGGAAGGGGTTAGAAGAATCTAGAAGGGGATTAGGATTGCAAGTGGGTTTGGTGGGTGAGGGAAAGTGGGATTTTATAAAAATAAAATTCATTTATTTCAACAAATAGGTGGAACTTTCATTTTTAGGAGAATGCAAGTGGGGGGGATTTACTGATTTAAATAAATGTTCTATTTAATTTATTTAAAAGGGGAAAGGGGATTAAATGAAATAAATAGAATTTATTCATTTAATTGATTGTGAATTTAGTTTAGTGAATTAATTAAAATAAATTGAATAATTTATTAATCAATAGGAGAATGTTTGAAGATGAATTAATTAAATGTTAATTTAATTAACTGTTGGCTAGTGGGTTTTTTTATCAAATAAATATCAAATATTTATTTAATTAAACTAGACAGATTTATGTGACTACATTTGCCCCTCTTTGAGACGGTGTGGTTTATCGCGTTGTTTCAAAGAAAGAAAAGTAGGTGTGAAGAAATATGCTCCATAAAATGTTAACTTAATGGGTGGTATGCCCCCTCAAGAGATGGGCCAAAAATTTCAAAAAATCAGGTGTTCTCTTGAAAAAGAATGAAAATTGGCGGGGAGGTAGAAGAGAAGAATTTAGCACTATTGGTGAAAAAATGGAAGAAATCAGAGAGAAAATGGAGAAATGGGAGGTACTAGAAGTTCACGGGGACCATGGCGGTGAGCGGGATAAAATTAGGTTTAGGGCAAAGGGTATATATGGGGGTGAAGAGGTAAAAATAGGGTCATTTGCATTCATCTCCATAGTGATTTAAGAGCTCTGATAGTGACCTTATTGGAAGAGCGAGTAGTAGTCAGGATGCCGGTACCGATAGCAAATCATTGGCTAGAGCGAGTTCGTCGATTCTAGCGGCCAGATGACTATGGACCAGTGGTATGTAAATTGGAAAATTTGTTTTTCATGCATTTTTTATGCCTTTTTTGCCTTGTCCAAGTTGAGTCAAAAGAATAGTGCTAAAACTATGTTTTGGCACTATTGTCAATTAAACTAGCGCTATTGTGCCGCTATAGCGCTATTGTATAGTGGTTTTAGCGTTTTTCCAATTTGTAGTGCATTTGCGTAGTTGTTTTAGTGCTAATGAAGTTTGAGCACTATTGAGTCCTTCTTGTAGCGCTATTGGTTTGAAATGGCACTATTGTGTAGTTGTTTTAGCGCTATTGTTTGTTTAGTGCTAATGTGTAGTTGTTGTAGCACGATTGTTATCAGAGTAGCGTGAGTGTTAGTAGAGTAGCGCTATTGTGTGAAAAATAGATGCCCCAGTGTTTAGAAAAAAAATCTTCTTATGCCAATGATGGATGGATGGAGAGGTTAGTTGTTTTTAACCATAGCAGCCCTGTTGAGACTTAGGTCATTAGGATAAATGTTTGTTGTAGTTTAGGTGTGCCATGATTGCTTACCCATTGAGACCCAAAGATACTTGATCAAAGTATCTGTTGATAGTCTAGGTTTAAACTTAAGAAAGTTTGAAACATAACAACTGATGATGATGGTTGATGTGCGTGTGTAGGAGGAGCTTCGCGTCTTACAGATATGGAAGAGGCATCTAGCCACACAGGTGTTGCGAGATCGATTGACAGAGGTCGAGGTTGATTGTATTGCAGTGATAGGCCTGTACGATGTGATGTATATGCCCGTGATTTGGATGAATCATGGTTTGATGATAGCATTGGCAGAGCGGTGGCATAGTGAGACATGTATGTTTCACCTAGCACAAGGGGAGATGACTGTGACACTGGAGGATGTGTGGCAGATTTTACACATTCCTATTCAAGGGGAGTTGGTGATATATGACCGAGCCTGGGGGACAGCAGCAGTGCAATGGTTTTTTGATGAGGATGTGTTCATTTATGATGGCTCAGTAGCATGGGAGGATATAGCTGCGTTATATGAGCCACTACCTATAGTATTATCAGGTATTGTTGGGGGCCTGCTATGCCCTATTTGACGATCTCATGGACTAGCCGTGGGTTGGGGCCAGGTGATAGAGCAGATGATGCCTGAGGGGACCCACTTTGCATGGGGGTCATGCATGTTGTTGCACCTATATCGAGAGATGCATGAGGTAGTATACCGAGAGATGAGCTCACTGGGAGTGGGGATCACTTTGCTACATATCTGGGCATGGGAGCACTTACATGTGACTTGACCAGTGAGTCTGAGATTTAGGGTAGTGGATCAACCCTATGTATATATGTATGGCAGTATGATGAGTCAGCCCCACCTGGGGAAGATAGAGTGGTGGCGGCGGTCGCTCGACGATTTGGATACAGTGATCTGGAGGCACTATATTGAGTGTGATCCCTGGGAGGATGATGCAGAGGCCTTGCCTTATGTATTTTCGACATGGTACTTGATTGGTAGGACAGCCTACAATGTGGAGAGACAGGTACCTAGTAGAGTGTTGAGACAGTTTGGACGGAGGCAAGGATTGCCAAGTGGGTCTGGAGAGTATGCATAGGTGGTACGAGAGAGGTTCCTGTGGGGGGCAGTATTACCTTATGATCAGGCTTTAGCAGAGTTTCAAACTCTACAAGTGAGACCATGGCAGATGAGGTCGGGGGTAGTAGATGCAGGTGTTACTGATGAGTATACGCAGTATATTGTGGCACATCCTATTCCTCGTATATCATATCTGGCAGAGCTGATTCCATCCCTCAAGGAGGATAGGAGACAGAGATGGGGGAGGAGAGGAGGTCATGGAGTGGTAGTAGGGGGATGAGGGAAAGGTGATGGAGGAGGAGGAGGTGGCGGTGGTGGATTTAGAGGAGGTGGGGGATTTGAAGGTGGAGGTGGTGGTGGTGGAGGTGGATGGTTACAACGAAGAGGGAGAGGTGGGCAGCCATTATGACTATCACAGGGGCCTTTGATTTAGGGAGGAGTGAGATTAGGTGGCAAGGATATGGGGGAGGGAGAGGCACCTATGGATACGGAAGAGGGAGCCACTGGAGGAGGAGAGGGAGCTACTAGAGGAGAGGGAGCTATAGGTGGAAGAGATCTACGGGATCATATGATATTAGTTTTACAGAGTTAGCTAGAGGATATGGAGGCGGAGGTTGTAGCTAGAGATGTTCACCTATTTGCACGAGAGTCAGAGTTGACTATGGTGTTGCGGGAGAGAGATGATGTAGAGGAGAGATTGACAGATCTATAGGAGAGAGTACGGATTGGGGTAGGAGCACAGAGTCCTACTAGGTAGGTGATGAGGGAGATTCGATGAGTGCAGGCGGAGATAGAGTATTGGCAGGGTTTATAGGAGCAGGTGGTGCTAGCCAGTCAGCGAGTGCTAAGCTATTCACAGATGTGTCAGGCAAGATCAGAGCGGTCTCAAAGGATGCAGAGTAGTGGTGGTGTGATGGGTCCTCCACAGCAAGGTAGTGCAGGTGGTGCAGGGGGTAGTGGGGGAGTAGGTGGTGATGGTGGTGTAGCATCTGGTCAGAGTGGCATTTGAGAGAGCATTTATGTATTTTATTACATTGTCATTTTGGACTGTGTCTTGGATGGCTCTCCATAGGCAATATTTTTGACATTATTGGACTTTGATACATGTATGTTTTTGCGAGATGATATGATGTGATAAATGAGGAGATCCCATATTTTGTGATGATATGTGTCTACTCCAACTATAATAATAATAACTCTAATTGAAATCTCAATCCGAAGTTTGGACATTGTTCATTTAGTTATCAGCCCAGGGACGTAAAACTTGAAATGGGTCTGCACTATATATGCACTAACCTCCTTCAATGACTATTCTGCATTGTTGCAGTAACTAACATTATTCAAAAAGGAAAAGAAAGAATGGAAATCATAGAAGGCTACATGAAAACTTATAAAAACTATGCTGGAATGATCTAATGTAAATAATAGAAATCACTATGTTCTGGCTTGGCTGCAAGAACAATCAATGGATCTATTTCCAGTGACTGCAGGAACAATCTAGGCATGAACTTCTACTATAACTAAAGAAGAAATAATTTCAATGAACATAAACACGGGATCACTCACCAAGTGGGCCCCCTTGGATGAGTGATATCAAGCTTCCAGCAAAATGCTTTTAACAAATCAGAACAACATATTTTTCATTCATTTCTTCCTGAAAATGATTACATGTTCTAAAAGAAAAACTCCAGAATGCTTGTCAAAATTATCTACTTTATTCCTTTCTATTATGTCTAACCTCTAAGAAAAAGGAAGAGCTTATTATAAAGAAAAGTTCAACTACAATGGACAACTCAAATCACACCCAGAAGAAGAGGTGGATGATTGACAGATGAAGAAGATAACTAGAGCTTGGCTGCAGGAAACGTGGATCTAAACCGAACCACAGTCTTTGCATGATGTAGCGATATTTTGTGAATTCAATGCCCACTAGAGTTAAACTCCCATACTGATGTATGGCTGCTCTGGTTATGCCATATCTTGCGCTTTCTCGGCTCCTCTTTAGTTTGATCTCCAGTTATCTCATACGTGATTCTTCATTCCTTAGGCGCGAAAGGAGAACATCCACCGCGGAATCATTTATTATCTGCACTAAACAAAAACAACATACAAGGACATGCATACGTATTTCACTTAATTAATACATTCATTAACTCACATATAACATTATCCCAAATAATCCGCATAACAATAGGAACAAATCACTTGGTTGTAGGAATAAATTGGCATGGCTACAGGAATAGACCGGCAAAGTTCAAACATGATTTCATAAGTTCAGGTTTAACACATGGAATACATATAGTCAATTCACAATACTTTACTACCACAATGCAACCCAAAAGATGTCAAAAACCTAAGAGTTTTGATGGTAAAAACATGACAAAGTATCAACTTATCAATATGCATGTGGATGAGATGTATGGATTTATGTAGGATGATGATGTATGATTTATGCTTAGATGGATACTAGTACTTAATATATGTATGTGTTTATGATATGATTCCTATATGCTTGTTTTTATATTGATTTATATGATGTCTATATGCATGTTTTCATGAATGTGATGCTAACATGTGGATATAGGTTTATGTATGTATGATGTGTTGATGAAATGCTTTATGTATGTAATGCCATGATGATGATGTATGCATAATGAAGTGATAATAATGATGACATAGATAGTACTTGTGTATTATGTCGATGAGATGATGATATGTAGTTGTGTGGATTATGATGAAATGCAATGAATCAAAATGAATTATGTAGATGCATATAGATGGTTAAAATGAATGTGAGATGGATAAAGTACCAATGTTTAAGTGATGATTTCTAAATGAATGCACGTGTAAAATGTATAAACCAATGTTGAGACAAATGGTTTTGTTATAATTCTAAAATTTTGATAAAACATGATTTAAGTGAAATGTCAATGTGATGATAATGCAACTCGTGGGTAATGAACAATTGCACCTTAATGCAATTAAAAGGATAATGAATGCATTTTAATGAATCCTAAATGAAATTGTTGTATGATGAAAATGAATGAGTATATTCTTTATTCTAGATGGATAGATGAATGCACTTTAATTAATAAATAAATAAATGAATGCATGCAACTAAGGAAATCTAAACAAATGTATTGTAAACAATCTTAAATGATGGTGAATGGTGATGTTTAAATGATACTAAATGAATGCACAGTAATGGCTAATTATGGTAGTAAATGCAATGATGAGAAATTTATACAAATGAATCTAAATGTCTTGATTTTTGCAATGATGAAATGATGTAATGATACTAATGTAAGTAAATGATAATGAACTATATGTATGCAAATGCAACTAAATTGTAGTAAATGCACTTTAATGAATATCTAAGAATGAAGTTTATTTAAATGCAACTAAATGTAATGAAATGATGATGTGTTCATGATAGATGAACGCAAGGTTGATTAGACTTTGTATGATACACTGATGATGTATCAGAGAACTCTATCATGATTGTATCCAAGACCAATTCATTTTTCAAATAACTTCTCATTTTTAAACTTGTTCACACTTGCATACAAAACCATGAGTATGAATAATGAATGATCAAATGCATGGGTGATATGCAACGGAATGCAATATAAACAAATGAGATGAAATGATGATCCATAGTGATTTATTTTCATCATTGAGCATGGTAGTATCAATCTTGGATGAGGCAGTAGGAACCAAGGATGGAGCATTGTACCTGCAAACAAGCAGCATAAATAAAGAATAAATAATATGGACCCTCTAGAATTGTTCATGCTCATATGGTCAAGGTATACGCTATAGTCAGCAAGCCATAGTGATCCATGACTGTACTTCACATAAGATCACGTAGCTTAGTGAACTTCCCACGTAGACACCAGTAGTACATGCCCCAAAACTTCATCGAAATAAATCGTAGAAGATACACAAATAAAAATAATACTTAGGAACCATCCCGGCTACTCTATGCATTTGTGGATATCCCGGAGTAGCGTAGGAACCTAATATATAAATGAATAAATAACTAACGAACCGACCAAGTACTTGATAGCTTCAAACAGAATTTTCTTGTCAAAGAAAAATGGTATCATGTCTTTGTTTTGGTAAGGAAGGATGCATCCTTGTGAAGATAGTTATGTGTACCTGTGTTAATTGTTTGGTCAATGTGATAAGTGATCATTGTTGGAATATCTCAAAATGTTTGTTTGGTATCTTCTTGGATGCGTATGTACAAGGTGTTGCCATGTTTTTTTTTTATTTTTGATGTTTTATGATGTTTTTGGATTCTGTGAGTGTTGTTCGAATGTTTTTGGTATTTTGTGAGTGTTTTCAAATGTTTTTGGTATTTTGTGAGTATTTTCAAATGAAGAACTCAATGAATCACATGTAATGCAGAATCCACTTCCATAAATAGGTTAAGGGCATTGCCCCCAGTTTAGACATGACTATGAAAAAGCGGGATGCAAGACACATGAAGTATTATCCTTGACTGCAGATCAATAACAAGCCATGGTTTGAATGATGGATGAGTGGATGCCATGAATGTGATCGCAACAAGTCTAAAAGACAATGGAGCCATAGCTTTTATGAGTGGTGCCTTTTTGCCAGGTTTTCACCATCGCACTTACCCAAGGTGCCACCGGAGTGGTTGTTCACCATTTGGATGCATGATATTTCTTTACTATTTTGATTTTTTTGTATTTTCTTCAGGACATTTATCTGAATGTTTTTGGTGTTTTTATGATATGCATTGGAGCCTAATTCTCTATATAGCTTATGTATAAAATCATTTGAGGTGCATGTTGTTGATCGGATCTGCTAGTGGTTCTCCTTCTGAAGTAGCCAACTGATATGCCCCGGACCCAAATACAGTAGTGATTACATATGGACCCAACCATTTTGATTCAAACTTTCCCTGATGTTCTTTGTTTGGTTGGTTATGAGGATTATCTCTAACAACAAGATCACCTACCTCAAATGTACGAGGTCTAACTCGATGATTATAGATTTTGCTCATGCATTGCTGATAGGCATTGAGGTGGTTGTATGCAGCTTGTCGTCTTTCATCAAGTAGTTCCAAGTCTTGAAGACGTGATACTCTATATGCTTCATCATCTATGAGATTATACAAGGAAACCCTTAGAGATGGTATCTTGACCTCAATAGGAAGGATGGCTTCTGCTCCAAAGACTAGTGAGTAAGGAGTTGCGCCTGTAGGGATTCGAATGCTAGTTTGATATGCCCATAGTGCTGGATTTAATTGAACATGCCAATCATGACCGACATCATTGACTATCTTCTTGAGGATTCTCAATATGTTCTTGTTCAATGCTTCGGCCTGACCATTGCCTTGTGGGTAATAGGGAGTGGAAAAGTAGTGTTGGATGTGAAATTTCTCACAGAGCTCACGGACATCTTGATTTTTGAAAGGAAGCCCGTTATCTATGATGATGGACATGGGTACACCATACCAGTAGATGATGTAATTAAGGATGAATGAGGCGATCTACTTGCTGGTGAATTGGGTAAGTGGAATAGCTTTGATCCACTTTGTGAAGTATTCGATGGCGGTAATAATGAATTTATGGCCGTTGGATGAAGATGGATGAATTTTTCCCACAAGGTCAAGTCCCCATTGACAAAAGGGCCATGGTGTTGTGATTGGTTGCAATTCCTGTGCTGGTGCATATATGAGGTCTCTATGAACTTGGCATTTCTTGCATTTTCTGACAAAATAGTACGAGTCTTTGTCCATGGATGGCCAATAGTATCCAGTGCGTATGATCTTCTTTGCCAGTGAAGGACCGCTTGCGTGAGTTCCACAAATTCCTTCATTTACATCTTCCAAGGCCTTTGTTATCTCATCCTATTCCAAACATCAAAGGAGAGTACCATCAAGACTACATCGATATAGGTTTTCACCAATTATGGTAAATCGAGCGGTTTGGCAAATGAAAGTTTTATGTTGGTTATTTGATTTGTTAGGAGGAAGTGTATGATCACGTAGATTGGTGTAGAACTCACCATACCATGGGGATTTAGAACCGACAAGGAGAAATATCATCTCGGATTCAAGGATATCATAAGCAGGAATCCAAATCTATTCTACCAAGAACTCATAGCATGTTGAATTATGTGGAAGATCTAGGAGAGATGCAATGGTAGCCATAGCATCAGCGGCTTGATTATGATCTCTGGGTATCTTCTCAAGGTGATAGTAGTAAATGATGCAATTAATTTGTCCACCATTTTCTTGTACGGCATGATTTTATCATCCTTGGTCTGATATTTGTCGGTTACTTATCGGATGACCAATTGGGAGTCGCCATCTATTTGTAGCTCTTTTAATTTCCATTGTATGGCTAATCTGAGTCCTATGATCAAGGCCTCATATTCTTCTATGTTGTTTTTGAATGGAAAAGTTAGCTTGTAAAACTTTGGGATGCTATCACCTTGAGGTGTGATAAATAGAATGTCTACCCCCAATCCATGCCTAGTGTATGAACCATCAAAGTATAGTTTCCACGGTTGTGATGATGTGATCATGAATATCTCTTCATCTAGAAAATTGGAAATGAGAGGATGATCACCTATAAGAGGTGCATCAACCAACTGATCCATAATTACTTGGCCCTTGATAGCCTTACGGTCCACATACTCGATGTCAAATTCACTTAGAATCATCACCCATTTGGCCAAGTGGCCTGTCAATGCTGCTTTGTCAAGTAAGTACTTTAGTGGATCAATCTTTGCAAAGAGTTGTACTTTATGTGTTAGCAGATAGTGCCTTAGTTTAGTGGTTGCTAAAATTACTACTAGGCAAGCTCGCTCAATAGGTGTGTAATTGAGTTCATAGTCGACCAGTGTGTGAGAAATGTAGTATACAGCACACTCTTTCCCTTCTGCATTATGTTGAGCTAGGACTACTCCCAATGTTGTATTTGTTGCTGAAATATAGAGCAATAGAGGTCTACTTGGATCTAGTGGGATCAGCAATGGTGTTTTTATGAGATAATCTTTAAGCATCTGGAATGCTTGCTGGCATCTGGCATCCCATTAAAAGTGGATATTTTTGTGTAACAGGTATGTAAAGGGGTGACACTTATCTGCTAGTTGTGCAATGAATCTTTGGATGGATTGTAGTCGCCCTTATAATGTCCTTAGCTTACTGATGTTCCTTAGAGGTGGCATTTCCATGATTGCTTTTACCTTTGCAGGATTGACCTCAATTCCTCTGTTAGAAATAATGTATCCTAGAAGCTTCCCTGAGGTTACTCCAAAGACACATTTCTTTGGGTTGAGTCAAACATGATATTGTTCTAGTCTATCAAAGATTTTATCTAATATTGCGAGATGACCTTCTCTTGTTAATGATTTTGCCAATAAGTCATCGACATAATCTTCCATTATGGTGTGCATCATATCATGAAAGATGGTGGTCATTACTCTTTGATAGGTCACTTCTGTATTCTTTAGAACAAAAGGCATTACATTCCAATAGTATGTTCCCCATGGACATGTGAAGGTCATCTTATGTTGATCCTCTGGTACGATCTTTATTTGGTTGTAACCTAAAAATCCATCCATGAGAGAGAGCATGGCATGTCCTACTATTAGGTCTATGATCATGTCAATGTTCGGTAGGGGGAGTCATCTTTAGGACATGCCTTGTTTAGATCTTTGAAGTCAGTATAGATACGGATGCCCCCATTTGGTTTGCCAATAGGAACAATGTTGGATATCTAATCTGCATAATCAATTGGTCTAATAAAACCAACTTCCAAGAGTTTCTTAACTTCTGCTTTGACTAGTACCGCAATCTAGGGGTGCATCTTGTGAATCTTCTACTTGACAGGCTTAGCTCCTTCTACTATGGTGAGGTGATGCATGACTAAATTAGGATCAAGACCAAGCATGTCTGCATATGACCATGCAAAGTTGATCTGACACTTCTAGAAGAATTTGACAAACTTAGGTTGTTCCTCTGGAGTTAAAAGAGATGCCAGGTGTATGTGGTGAGGAGTTTTAGGAGTCCCCACATTGAATTCTTTTGTTTCCTCGATGAGAATTGTTGATCAGTCCTGTTGTGTACTACAAGGGAGGATGTCAAACCATTCATCCTCGAGTGCCTCAGAGAGGTTTTCACCCTTGGATACGCTCTTCCTTTTTTCTTTTGTGGGATCAAATAGTGCCACAATGTGGTTTTCACTAGAAGATCCATGTTTTATTGTTATATTTTTACAGCTGAAAGGTTTGGCATCTGCCCCAAAGTATGTTGCACTATTTAGTTCAATGGCAAATCCATCTTTGTGATCCCCACTTGGTATGTTATCCCTTAGTTCCAAAAATTCAATGATCGCCTCATCATTTTGGAATTGGTCAAGGCATGGGGGATTAGATTGGTTCCATTCGATGAGTTCAGGATGTTTGATGGGCATTATGTTGATGGTACTAAGATGTGTCTAGGATGTTTAATGGGCATTACGTTAATGGGCATTATCGATTAGGTTAAGTTCATAAGATGTGTCAGTGAGGGTCAAGACGTTGTGGTAAAGGTCGTTGATGGTACTCTCCCTGTCAGAATCAGGCGTAGGATGTGACATAGGTTCTGTGGAAGATGTTTCCAGTTTAGGAACCCAAGAGGTTTTAATCTATGCTTCTTCGTAAATAGGGATTTCTTGTTGAGGTGGAGGGGGTGATGTGTCTTCCTCATCTGAACTATTGAGATGTACTGAATCAAATTCCCACTCATGTGAGTCACTCTCTGAGTAGCTTTCCAGTATCTAATTACTATACCATACCGAGATATCCTTTGACTTAAATACCGCAGGTGTGATCGATTGATGTACATGAAATAATTGGTGTTGCAGGAAGGATTATTAGGATCAGTGAATCCAATATGGGAAGTATCATCATTGTTGAATCTACTGTTTCTGATGGAATTGTCGGTGTTGTCGATACTGATGGGGGTTTTGATACTGATAATGGTGCTATTGATGCAGTTGTTGTTGCTGATGGGGTTGTTGGTTTGATTGGTGGGATGATTCGTGTTGTGGATGATATTGCTAGGATTTTTAGCCTGAGTGGGCCAGTTGGTATGGTGCTTGGTGTTGCCGATATAATCAAAGGTAGCCTCTTTAGAGTTTTATGTTGATATAGAGGTTTGTTGGGCTTTCCTTTGAATCGGAGATTAGGAAGAGTCTCCTTTTGAAATCCTAATCCAGTGTTATCTTTAGGCTTCAATGCTGGCTGCAGTGGCTCATGTCATCCTTGCTTGCAAGGTCCCAAAGCACTCTGACCATCATAGCCCATTCTTTGCATAATGAGAAGACATTTTCCATATTGATCTGTGGGAAGCTTAGCTTGTGGGATGTCTGTGGTGATAGGGTCTTTATAGATCCATTCTATTAAGTCCTCATCTCTGGTCTCTTATTCTTGACTCTTTCCAAGGATAAAAGGCGTCAAAGTGCATGTTGGCTTTACCAATGGCATTTGAAGTAACCTTTAAGGTTCACCATGAATTCTAGGAGAAGTGGGTAGTTTCCCAACACAAAAGAGTTGGCTAAGATTGTACTCCCGAGGACCTTCCTCTGTCATTTTCTTTTTTAGCTTCTCTTGCTTGGGTATAGTGGTGTTTGAACTGGAAAGAGAGGCTAGACTTACATATTATGTGGATGGAATAGCTTCTTTGTTGTTGGGAATAGTAATCTCTGGTTGATGGTTGATATTGTTACAATATGCAAATAGATTTGCATCACCCAGGATTGTAATTTCTACACCATTATGAGGAAACTTGATACACTGGTGGTAGGTGGATGGAATAGCTTGCATGGCGTGTATCCAAAGTCTTCCTAACAATAAATTATATGGCAAATGAAGGTCCAAAAATTGACATATGATGTGGTTCACCACTGGGCCCACTTGGATTGGTAACACAACTGCTCCTTTGGATGAATGCTCTGCATCATCATAAGCTTTTATTTTTATCTTTTTGTGGGGATCCACTGATTCAACTACATATCCTAATGATGTGACCAATTGTAGTGTATAGATATTTAGGCCTGCTCCATTATCAATCAAGACTTGCTTGATCCTGTGTTGGTTGATAAATCCTTCAATATGAAGTGAGATGTTATGTGGTTGCTGGAAGGATGTATTGTCACTTTTTGAGAAAGTAAGATATGTTGATGACCTCAAACTACCAACCATAGCTTGAAATTGATCTGTGTTTAGATTGGTAGGGACTGACGCTTCTTGGAGAGCTTGATCCAAGATTGTTTTATGAGATGGGGATAGGCGCAACAGCTCTAAGATAGATATAAGTGTGGGCATTTTATCTAATTGTTCCACAAGGTTATACTGCTTTGGGATGGAGGGGGTGCCTTGTGGAGTTGCTTTAATTGTGATCTTTCTATGCCGCATAACAAAATTGCAAGTAGAGCTTGGATTTTTTATGTTAATGGTTGCAATATGTTCATAGACATCATATAGGTGATTCACAGTGTAATTATAAGCAGCTCGCATATAATCATTGGTATATGTGTTTCATCCTGATGTGGAAGGACCCCTTTGATCTTGTGATGGAAGTGGATTCTTAAACATAAGATGATCATTGTATTTGGTTTTTGGGTCATGTCCTTCAATTTCAATCTCGCCTCAGTCAATAAGATCCTGAACAAGATCTTTCAATCTATGGCAATTACTTGTTTTATGCCCTTTCCCTTGATGAAATTCACAATGTTCATTATCCCTCCACCATGGAGGCTTGACCTGAGGTTCATAATTAGATGTTTTGGGTAAGGTCACTAAATTTGATGAGACCAATTGATGTAACAATGTTTCAATAGGTTCCCCTAAGGGAGTGTATGTACGTTTTGGTTTATAATTTTGTTGTCTTTGTCTTGGTTCTTCTTGCTAAACATTGCATTGTTAATTTGGTGGGGGAGGAACCATGGTGGTCTTAAGAGGGGGGTTTTGCCCCATAAATTGAACCACAGATTGTGCATTCTTGATAGTCCTTGCATCTACAACCTCATCATTGATGGTGTTTTTATTTTTATTCCAAAAGTTAGGTTTATCACTGTTAAAGCGCGGGCGAGGGGCATCTTTTGGTTCATTGTATATTTTGATAAGCCCCTTTTTAATGAGGGCCCTTTCACATTTTAAACCCTGTGTGATCATGTCATTAAAAGAATTTGTGCCTTTCATGTCTAAATGAAATTCCATTTCTTCTTTCAAGTTGGAAATAAATATTTCCACTAGCTCTCTTTCAAGTAGTTGAAGGGAATGCCTGCTAGACATTTGTCGCCATCGTTGTAGGAAAGCTGAAAATAGCTCCCCTAGTTTTTGCTTGGTGTTACACAAGTCTGCCATGGTGACATCATGCTCTATGTTATGGGAATAATGTGCAATGAATTTTTGGACCAGTTCTTTGAACGTCCTAATGTCGTCTGTGAGTTAGGAAAACCATTGTGTGGTGGTCCCTACCAAACTTTGAGGAAAGAGACGCATTAGGTATGTGTCTTCATATGCCACTTCTAGGAAAGCAGAGTGAAATTATCTAACATGATCCTGAGGGTCTCCTTTTCCTCAATACTTTTTGAACTTGGGTGTTTCAAACCCTCATGGAAAAGGTGGCATATGAAGATTCCTATCAAAGGGATAGGGACAAATATCATTAAGTGAAAACTAGTTGGTTTTCACACCACTGTGGAGTTGTTGGGCGAGATTCTCAACTTGTTGCCGTAACATGTCAATGTCATTTGGAGGTGGAAGAGGTGGGGGATTTCCTTGATGAAGGTTGTATCTATGTGATCACTACCTCTTCCATCCTCATTATGACTCTGGTGTTCTGATGCTTTCCGTAATTGTGTTGTATCAAAATCAGAGGGTAGTTTGGCTCCCTCTTGGGCAAGTCTTAAAAAGTGGTCATCTGCATTGTTTCTGAGGATCTCATCAAAAATTCAATTGAAGAGGGGGTTGTGTTGTGCCCTTTTGATTTCTTTAGGAGTGGGAGTATGAGTATTTTCATCATTTGCGTTTCCTCCAAGAGCTTCTTGGAGTTCATTGAGATTTTCCTCTTCTTCCTCTTTTATTTCTTATTGTCTAGTCCTTGATCTGGTTTCAGTCATTTTGTTTGAAAAAATTTGTTGAAGTTTGATGAAAATGATGATGAGTTGATGATGAAATGAGAGATAAATGTTTGGTGAAGTGTTTAGCATATGGATCTCTAGCACTAAAGGTTTGATGTTACCAATGTCCTTTTATGAATTGCTTGTTGTGTTTGTTGACAATGTTTGATATGATAAGGTTTAGAGAGGCCTAAGATGTGTTACAGACCCAACTACCTAGTAATGAGAGGATGCACTCATAGACTAGTTTTAACCTACGTAGAAATGTCTCTTAGGATGAGTTTATCCTAGATGTAGAGACACTCTAAAAGTGATGTGTTTATTTTTTATTCAAGCAATTACTAAAAAGAACTTAGGACAAGACCTTTTTATTATTTGAGAGTTGGAATGGATTGATGATATGTGAATGTGATAATGGATGAAATGTTAACTTCAATAGAAACTTTGTGTTACAAATGGGACAAATTCTTCCTCTTCTCTTTCGGGGGTTGGTGGTTCTTCCCTAGCTAAGTTATATGTGATGCAAATGTCTGGAAAGTTAGTAGGATTAATTTTGCCTCCTTTGTTTTTATGATAGCTCAAATCTCTATATTGAGTAAAAGCTTTGCGGTTTAAAGACTCTTGATCAAATTCGTTAGATTTTCCTTGAAGATATAGAAGCATGTGACGTAAGAAGGTTCTATGTGAGACAAAGATTTGTCTAATGAGATAGAAAAATCTCCTTCTTTTGATGAAATCTTTTGAGCTTAATGGTCTTTTCTTCAAATTGATATGTTGATGAAGATTCTTCTTTCTTAAAATGTGAAGGATGGTCATATAGTTTCGATACCTTTGTTTGTTTCTTTGGTTTTTGTTTGTTTGCCAAAAGGTTGTTTGTGAAAATTTTGTGTTGGATGAATACTTGTTTTGGAATTGGTTTTTGATTTTTTCTTTGACAAGAAAACAAAGAAAGCACACAAACAAGAATGTTGCCTCAAAAGGCACAAATAAGTGTGGGTCTAAATCAACCCAATCTTTGGACTTTTTATGACCCTTTATTTCCAAATGTTTTTGAGTATGTTTTTCCCAAAAAAGCCTGAAGTTGGCTCAATTTATCACTGGTCTTGACATAAAATGAAGACACTTCAAACACACTTTATCCCTAAGGTCAAATGGTCAGATGCGATAATTTCAGCCCACATCTTGATATTTCTTCAACTTTGGTACTACATACCTTATGAATCTCGTCGTGGTAGGTAAGGATGTGATATACTAAGTCTTGCATGAACATAACAAATAGATGATCCCTATGATGGGGGAGTCACCACTTTTATCAAGCTACAAGCAGCCTTTCAAAAAGCTATGTTTCTACTCAAGGAAATACGTATGGTGATTATCTTGGGAGAAAACCATCTATGCTCTTGCACTAAACTTCTCACAAATATCCTCAATCAATAAAATGGGTGGGCTTCTACATAAAGGTGTTTAGTATTTTTTGACATTTTTGGACATAAGTTCATTTTGCAGTGACTCACTTAAGAGCCTTGTAACTTGTGGTGGGGCCCATTTTTCCTTTTGGCAAGTTACACTGTAGGAATAGCTATACCCAAGGCTACAACTTTTGCTCACACCTGATTTCTATAGTGGCTTGAAGGATTTACCACGCGAGGTCATTCCCAAGAGTGATGTGTCTCTTGGCAGGCCTTTCTTAAAAATATAAACTTAATAAACTTTGAGTGTTACTAACACTTTTCTCTTACACCTAGGACCACGAAAGCCAAGGGAGAGGATAGTGTGTGTTAGAAGTAGGACCACTCGACAAACATTGCACAAGCGTGCCAATCACAAAAATCACTTGTTCTTTTTAGCCATTTTCCATCACAATGTGATCTAGCTATTTGGAGATGTTGCTCCAACAATCATGGTGTTCTTTTTAACTTCAAAGGAAAAATGTTGAGTAAACTAGGAATTTGAAATCCTGGTCAACTGAATGAAAAACATGTTTGCTTGAAATAAATCGCTTTTGAAAAACAAGAAAACTTTGGACAAGTTGATTGTTCTTTTTACTTTTGCACCAAATGAAGTGTTGATTGTGATTTCTTTAAGTTGATGCAAGAAATGAAATTTGTGTTGTTGATTTTAGAACCCAAAATACAAATGAATCCTTACTTGCAAAGAAAGCAAATTTGTGGGATTTGAGCTTGTTGTTCTTTTTATTTTTACACAATGTCGTTCTTTTTAAGCCCAATTTGAAAAAGTGTGATTTAACTTTAGAACCCAAAATGAAGTGTGAAATTCAATTTTTTTAAGCCAAAAAGAAAGTGAATTCATTTTATCCAACTTTGAAAAACAAATTTTTAAAAAAATAAACTCAAATGCTTTCTACTCTAACTCCTTCACCCTGCACAAATAATCAAACAGTTAAGAAAAAAATAAAATGAAGTATAGGTGGGCTTCCACAAACTTAAGTTTTGATTTTCAGTTACAAAGTAAAAAATTACAACTCTCTGTTACAATAATGCCACTATGTGTAAAAATAGAAGCACCATTTAACATGAAAGCGCTAAATCACTGATAGATGTGCTAAAATAATTACAAATGCGCTAAACTATTATCGATAGCACTAAAAGATTATGTCGGACAAAAATAAATTGTGTCAAACAGAGAGCACAAATGCGATAAACTAATGACAAAGGCACTAGTCTAAGTGCAAAAGCGCTAGAATATGGGCAATAGTGCTATTTTCCAAACAATAGTGCTATTCTGGTGAACAAAAGCGCTAAAGAACAAACTTTTGTAAGCGCTAAAGAACAAACTTTTGTAAGCGCTAAAACATGTTCAAAAGTGCCAAAGCGCAACCTGTGTGGCAATTAAAATCATGAAAAATGTTAGTAGTTTAAAAATTTGTTGCTTTGGATCAGAAGGTTGCGTGTTCGATTCACGTCGGGTTCACCAAATGATGCTCTGCAAAAAGGGATGTCAGTTAGGATAAAAAAAAACAAAACAAGAAACAAGAAACCAATTGTTAGATGTTAGTGTTAGAAATCATAAACTAAAGACTATCCTAAACAGGAATACCAAGAGACACTATAAGCAAAATAGAGCATTTAATAAAGACAACAAATGCAACAAGGCATCTCCAAATGCCTTCCACCATGCTTGTAGCTCCTCCTCCCTTATTCCTCTCCTCTCCAAGTTCCAAATGAGTGTAGCTCTTAGTAGCTTTTTGCACTATGGATGCCATATGGAGGTTCAAGATCAAAAATGATTGACTATGAAAATGCAAGTGTAAAAAAAACTAATTTTAGATGCTTATGAAATGGAAATGATTTATTTTAGTCCAAAATAATAATATATTAGTGATTTATGCTAAATTCTCTTCTCTAAAATTAACTATAATGTAAATGCATACAAGTTTTTCGGATCTGGATTATGAAGAAATTATCTCTATTTATAGGTAAAATGGAGCAATGGATGGTTGAGAATGAGTAATCTCAACAAGGGTCAAGATTAAATGGTTTAAGATATGTGAGGAATTTCAACCCAATCCTAGGATGATAAGTGTCAACATGAGAGGGGTTGAGGGGAAAGGGAAGAAGCATTAAATGCTTGACATGACCTGAGGGTTAACTTGGGAGGTAGGGTTAAGGTTGAGTTGAGTGAATAAATTCATTATTCAAAGAATAATGCTTTTATCCAATTGATAAACTCTTGTGCAAGAGTTAGTGAGGATAACTATGGTCAGAGCAATAAATGCTTGAGGAGACACATGGGTCACAAGAGGGTTGAGTTAGAGGTCAAAGTCCCTAACCATGGGTGCAAGTGGATCTAACCATAAATGGTTATGTAAGAGCCATTAATGGTCATGTAAGAGCCATTAGTGGTTTGGAAGACTTTAGAGGTTAAATTGTTGGACACATAAAGCATTAAATGCTTTTCAAAGACTTTGGAGTCTTTGAGAAGTGACTCCAAGTTGCTTAGGAATATGGCAATAATTAGGGGATGGATTAGGCTAATTAGGAATGGGTAAGAAGAATCTAGAAGGGGATTAGGATTGCAAGTGGGTTTGGTGGGTGAGGGAAAATAGGATTTTTATAAAAATAAAATTCATTTATTTCAACATATAGGTGCAACTTGCATTTTTAGGAGAATGCAAGTGGGGGAGGGGGGGATTTAATGATTTAAATAAATATTTTATTTAATTTATTTAAAAGAGGAAAGGGGATTAAATGAAATAAATAGAATTTATTCATTTAATTGATTGTGAATTTAGTTTAATGAATTAATTAAAATAAATTCAATAATTTATTTAATTAATAGGAGAATGTTTGAAGATGAATTAATTAAATGTTAATTTAATTAACTATTGGCTAGTGGGTTTTTTAATCAAATAGATATCAAATATTCATTTAATTAAACTGGACAGATTTATTGTACTACACTATTTATAGGTAAGCCTCTGTACCAATCCCTTGCAACACACACCAGAGACTGCACAAACAATTTCATGATGACATCTTTGTTGGTAATCTCATAATCATTTATCATGTCACCAAAAGACTTTAAGTGCTCCTCTGCACTTATGGCATTGTTGCCAGCAAATTTGTAAGGCTTGTCCCTCACTTCAATAGGAACATGGTTTGGGTATCCCAGGATTCCATCAAAAAAAAGTTGTTTATACAACTCGAGATTAATGGGTCTTCTTTGGAACTGGTTACCAGTAGGGTTATTACCCATGTTCATTCTCATATTAGGACCATAAGTTAGAGGGACTTGGTTATTTTGATTGGTAATAGGAACTTGATTTACTGGGACAATATCACGAAAAGGGACAGAATTGCTTTGACTATTAGGGGCATGTTGATTCTGAATTAGAACAATATTTACAGGTAAGGTTGACTGAATTTTGACTGCAGGATGTGAGATATACTGAGGTGGTGGCTTATTTGGATCTGTTGAAGGAAAGATTATGGGAGGACCCTTTAGGTAATCAATTTTTGTTTTAACTTCTTTATTGGTTTCTTCTAATTCAACTCTCTCCAATTCCTTTTGCAGATCTTCCCTTTCTCTTCTCATTCTTTCTATTTCTATTTCATGTGCAGATAATCTATGAGATATCTCTTCTATAGTTTTAGACCCAGATCCAGTCTCCATGACCTTATTTTTCCCTTTGTCAATAGTATTTATGGTGGGTTGTGGGTCACTATGAACCTCTCTACTAGCTTGCACAATAATTTTATGTTTTGGATTGGTGTTAACAAACATATTTTCTCTGATAACCAAGCCTTCTACATCACTCTTGGGTTTTTCTTGGGTAAATAGTTCAAGATCTGTGATCTGCCTCAATAGCCTATCTCTCTCAATCAATTTAGCCTTGATCTTATTTTCTTTATTTATTTCTTTTTACCTTCTTAATGAGATTAGATGATGAACTCTTCTATTAAGAACCTCAATCTCTTGGGATACTTCATCTAAATCTGGGAAGATCTCTTTTGAAATCTAATACTTGGACTTGATCAATATCAATCAAACTAATATTTCTATCTATAGTTCGAGGTACAGAATCCATCCTAACATTGGAACCGTAGACATCTAAAAATGGTCAATGCTTGTGGAGTCATACTTTAACATTTGCGCATTGCCTTATTTTAGGGTTCTTGTGTCGCATTAACATTTCTTCTATGTTGTGCACTTGGTCATTATCATTTGCGAGCATCGAGTTCTTCTTCTGCATTCCTCATTTTTCTCACTTTTGAATTAGGTCTTGTCAATAGAAATCTTCAATCATGATTTTGGTCGATCTTATCCTGTCGCATCATGGTGCATGCTCATTTATCATCATTTTGAACATCATCAATCCTAATCAATGATAGAATTAGGGTTTTGTCCTCTTGTCAATCTTTCAATCATCTTTAGCTTGTTAGTAATCCTTTGCGATTATCAACTTGTCAATCTCATCATTTTGTGATTGATTCGTCATCGATCCTTGTCCTTGTCAATCTTGTCATTTTGCGATCGATTTGTCATTGATCCTTGTCCTTTTCAATCATGTCAATTCGGATCGATTAGTCATTGTTCCTCATCAATTGGCACCTATCAATTTGATCTCCTTGTCAATCTTGGTCAATTTGTCATTGATTTTTGTCAACCAATCTCAATCATTTATCAACATTGGTCCTTTGTCAATTAGAATCATGATCGAACCTACATTAATTTCTTGTTGTCTTGACCTAATTCCTTTGCCCTCTTATTTCTAGGGTTTTATGATTTGTTCATTTAATCATTTTCTTCTTCTTTATGGGTTGAATAAATCTATTTATTTAGTCTTAGGTCTCTTTCATGAATTAATTAATGGATGAAAACCTATTAATTAATTCACCTAATTTCTATTTCATCTTTTTCCTCAATTTTCTAATTTGCTAATTTCTCCTAATTTCTAATTTCTATTTCTACTTCAATTTTGTCATAATTTGTCATACATCTTGCATAGAAACTTGCCATAATTTGTGCATAATTTGTCATACTCCTTGCACAGAAAATTGTCATTTGTCATAATTTTGCCATTCTTGATTTGAATTTCCTTTCAAATCTCTTCATGCTAATCTTTTCCTCTCTCCAATTTGTCTATAAATTGGATGATTTTCTTCAATGAAGGAATAAATCAATCACATTTTTGAGTAACCTTATGCTATGAATTTCATCTCTCAACAACTTGATTTCCACATGCATTTTGCACTTGTAGGTGAGATCCACATCAAATTTGAAGTTGAAATAAGAACAATGGAGCCACATGAAGGAGATATTTGCGTCGGTTTGCTTCAATTTCATTCAATTTGAATATCTTGTCTTTATGTCTTCATTGATTGGATTAGGATTGCTTTCATTGCAGTTTTAGATTTTGTGATTGTCCTAATTGCTATTTGTTTTGATGCTTCCCAATTTCCTGATCTACATTTTTGGTGAACCCGACATGAACTAACCCCTTAACCATGTTTTCAGTGCTTTTTGAGCTGTTTGCAGGTGAAAAACTCAAGAAATGGGGTGACTCAGAGCTTTTTGGACACTTCTGCGTCTGTGTTGAGGCATTATGCGCCTATGTTGAGGCATTCTGTGCCTGTGTTGATGAGTTTTGTGCCTATGTAGATGGGTTTTGCGCCTATGTTGATGGGTTTTATGCCTGTTTTGATTGGTTATGCGCCTATGTTGAGTCATTATGTGCTTGTGTAAGGCCAGAAATAGAGGTAAAATTAGTTGTTTTTATTTGTAAGTTTGTTTGTTTTCATTCTCTTTCTTGCATTCTGGTTTTTTTTTTGTACTAATACTCTGTGCAGCATCTTGGTGTTATGTGTGACGAAGACTAAAAATGCAACTACTAATGAATCTTATGCAGGACGTGGTCAAAGACTCTCATTAAAATATCTTGCTTGCAATTTTTATAGTAGTTGCACATTTCATTTCTTAAAGGTTAACGAACACCATGCATGCTTTGTATGTTTTTAATTTGATTGCATGTTTTAACCCTTAGAACTGGGCCTACCTCCTGATTTGCCTGGCACTTCGCACAGGCATTGGTGAGAGGGAACGACCCAAAGTGGTGACGGGCTAAAGCCAAGCTCTTCCGAACCACTCTAAATAACTGTGGATGCAACGAAAGTTGTAGACAATGGGTGCCAGAATGGTATTGTGATGATTTATTCACCAGATCAATACCCACCTGAATGGATGCCCTTACTAGAATCTCTTGTTTTTAGATGCCAAAATTCTTCTATCTGTTGGCTTAGGCGTTGTGATATGCACATGCCGAAGACACCTCTCATGTACTCCTCAATTAGAGATAGCAAGTTCTTGGGAAGTGATGCCCCTTGAACTTGAAGCTTGGTATGCCCGAGAA
The DNA here is from genome assembly GCF_030272615.1 of Cryptomeria japonica. Classification (NCBI taxonomy): domain Eukaryota; kingdom Viridiplantae; phylum Streptophyta; class Pinopsida; order Cupressales; family Cupressaceae; genus Cryptomeria; species Cryptomeria japonica. The sequence continues at coordinate 373,580,788 of NC_081415.1, forward strand.
GTGAGTGCATTGTAAGGGGGAGCCAGTGCTACCAAGTGTCTAGCTATCCGGTTGAGTGTTGTATTTTATGGTTAGAGGATTCAACAGATATTGCCCTTGCTAGCCATAGGATTTGTTGTGAATGTGCTTGATTGTCTTGAGTCAAAGTCAAACAAACATTTTGTCTTTCGTGATTGTCAAAGGTTAAATCAAAAACAAACTTTCAAAAGTGCTCATAATCAACTTGGGTTTTCAAAATCAACAACATTCAATTAAAAACAAAATCCAAACAAAAGTCCAAATTTGTCCAAGTATTCATCCAACATTTGAACATGGCTTGTCAAAACATTGAATGTCTTTGTTTCAAAATTCATGTCACTTTAGGCTAGGTTTTGCATAGTCCAACTTAGGTCCTAGGACATATTGTCATCTCCCTTCATTTTAGTCCTTTTCATTGCAAGCGTCCTCATTTTGCACTTAGGTTCAAAATCATTTCCCTAAGTTTGCATTTCATTGTCATATCCAAGCTAGATTTCCATTTAGGTGACATTTGTGCATTATCCTTATCATGCTAAAATTAGGTCTTGCCTAGGTTGCATTTTGCATGTTCCAAGTCATTGGTCTTCGCATATCCTTATCATTGTATTGTCATCTTGTCTTGGCTTCATCTTGTCATATCATATCCTTAGATCATTTTCATGTCATATCCTAAGTCATTGTCATAATCATTGCCTTCTTGCATTTAGTCTCAAAATTTTGGTTTGTCAAACTTGAAAAATCAAAACTTTGGATGATACCCTAAGTTGTTGTTAGGGAGTCTTGACCTTGTCTAAAATTTGTCCTTTCATTAATATCATTTTTGTCAAACCTAGCTTAGTATCCAAGCATATAGGTGAGACATTGTCAATTTGTCCAATTGTCATTTGGTCCTTTGTCCTTTAAGGTCTTGACTTCATTTCAATTTCCCAAGGTTGTGTCTTTAGCTTTGCATTTCAAAAGTTTGTCTCCAAAAATTCAAAAGGTACAAAAACATTAAGTTGCATTGTCATCCTTTTATGTTGCATTTGTCAATCCCATTAGTTGCATTGCATAGTGACATGTTTGTTGAAATGAGGTCTCAACCTTCTTACGAAGCCATGTTATCACAATTGAGAAATCAATCATGTCAATCCAATCTCTACATGTCTTAGAACTTGGATCAAACTTATCATGATGATGTAAATGTCCAAATACAAAAACTAGAGGAGAAACTAGCTCAAGAAAAGGAGATTTTGGAACAAAAAGTGAAAAACATTGAGAAGAATAGATCACAAATGTCCAAAATATTTAAAAAATTTCCAGGTCAAAATCCAAAGATTGAGCCAATTGATGTAAGATCTCTTATCGAACAATCAAACATACCAGATCTCCTCTCACAAATAGAGATGATGAAATAATTTCAAGAAAAGAGACAACAACATTATGTGCCTCCACAACAAGAACAAGAATGTGTTTACTATCAATCAGATTTTCAACCATCACAACCAATTGTTCAACAGTTCGAACATTTCCAAAAGACACAACCAATGATCCTACATATATGACCAACACAACCAATGGTCCAATTTCAACAATATTTCCAACCAACTATTAATTATTGACAACAAACTCAATATCAACAACCACAACCAAACATTCAAAAACAAAGGTTGTAGCATACACCAAGCCAAATTTTGAACATGTCAAACCAATTTGATCAACATCTAGTTTGAAATCAAAACATGACATCAGACCAGAACCAACTCCTTGCCAAACAAGTTCAAATTCTAGATACAACTATGTCAAAACCTCAAAAGAAAGGTGGCCTTATTGCAAGGATCTTAAGGAAATTACCAAGTGAGTCCTTTGAGGAAGATCAAGATAATACACTTATGTCTAGAAATGCTTCATCTCCCCACAAACAAATTGACTCTCCAGTGGCATCTATCCCTACACCTTTGGAATTTTCACAAGAACCTTCCATATTGTCCTCATCAAACAATACACCCAAGGATGAAATTATCCAAGGGCTATCCATAATTAATTTCCAAGATAATCCAATTCATGATGCACATCCTTGTCATGTTTCAGAAATACAAGACCCAATGCCACCATGCACTTTATTGCCATTACCTATTTTAGAGGACCCCATTCGAAGTCCCTCTTCCTCATGTTCAAGCATTGATTCCTTGCTAGAATCCATCATAAATGTTCAAAGTGCATTGTCTTCATGCCAAAACATTGATTCCTTGTCAGAATCGCCCATGCATATCCAAAGTCCAACCCCATGTCAAGAGGATAATTTAGAGCATGAAGAAATGTGTCTTAAAAAAGATCAAGATCAAGATCTTGAAACCTTATCATCCCATCCAATTGTTGACCAGGATCTCATCTTCCCAGAAACTCATGATGATTCCCCTATTCTTGTCCATCCTATCCAAAGTCCTATTGACACTCCATTCCCCGAGCAAGATCAAGATATCCTAGTCCATCCAATCTCAAACGATCCCCTTCCATTTCATGAAAAAAATGTCCTTTCAAATCCCATTGGCATTCCACTTCCTAAGAAAGATCAAGATATCCTTTCCATCCTTTCTGATGATCCCATTAAAAGTCAAGAGCAAAGCACCTTTAAAGAGGATTCCAATGATCTTCCTCCTTGTCAAGATCAAATTATTCCTTTAAATCCTCGACAAGATCCTTTTGTTCCTCCTTCTCCTTGTCTTAATGCTCCATATACACTCCAAGATCATATTTCTTTTGATGATCCCATTATTTTTCCCATTCCATCTCTTGAAGAGCCTGTCATTGAACCATGTCCACTACACAATCCTAGTCCCCCTCATGATCCTAATACCCCTCATGATTTTAGTGTGTCAATGCAAGATGTTCATGAACCCTCGACATGCATAATGGGTTCTTCCACTTTGGTGCAATCCGAACCACTTCAAGATCTCATTATTTCTCTCATATCATATCCACCTCATAATGGACTCGCATCTTCTTCCCAAAGAAAAGAGTATCCTACAAGTCAAGATATTCATAAAGGCAAAGGAGTAGATCTCCATAAGCAAGAATCCCTTCAAGTTAAAGAAAATATTTAGGGTCATGGCCTCAGTGAAATTCCTCAAGACGAGGGTACCCCTACTAAATCCAACATCCCTTCAAAATCCAAACATATCCCTTCCCCATCATACTTTCCATCCATCTTAGGTCCTTATATTCCTTCACCCTCTATGCAAGGTCATCAAAGGCACAAATCCTTGAGTAAATTTCATCCATCCAAAAGAACTCCACTTCATTCCTATCCATCCATGCATTCCTTTCCCCCTCCAAGCAATTTGGATGCCAAGCATAAAAGTCATAAGTCTAAAAATCCACATGTATTCAAGGATCAACATGTCCAATCTAATCAACATGTCAAAGAAAAGAAAAATATGATCCAAAAAGAAAAAGAAAAATCCAAAAGGTCACGAAGGCCCATTGCTCAAAAAAAAAAGTCAAAATATATATGGGTTCCTAAATCCCTTATGCAAGCGATGCACTCCAAGGAACCACAAAAGCATGAAGAATCAAAAACCATGTGGATCCCTAAGTGGCTCCCTTAAGCACAAAAGCCTAAAGAAACATCCAAATTGGCATCCAAAGTTGCTATTCCTCCATCCAACCCTCTCAAATTTGTTCCTCCATTACCTTCATCCATTTTGGGCCCTTATGTCCCAAAATCCCAAGCTATTCCTCCATCCAAATCTCACAATCTGAGATCCATTTTTCCTCCATCAATCCACCACCCATAAAGGTGTGTTCCAATGTTGATCTTGCCTTCATTTCCATCCAGTGAAGCCCAATTCTTCCAATACCCTATCCATTATCCAATGCATATTTTCCATCCTTCGATCCCTTTGATCCCATCCTTTGCATAAATCCTTGCCTTAGTTTCATCTCATTTTCCATGTCCTTATCCGACCAACATCTTTGAGAATACTTTTAAAAGTCATGGTCCTTTTTTTTTCAAGGCTACTATCCAAAAAAAAATATGTTTGAGTCCTTCTTCCATCCCCTATCATGTGTCCATCTTCTATTGAAAAAGTCAAAATACAAAAAAAACAAAAGACAAAAGAAAAAAGTAAAGCAAAAATAATTCGTCCACTAGTGAAAACCTGGCATACAGGCGCCTTGGGCAAGTACCATGATGAAAACCTGGCAAACAAGCATCATGCATAATCTATGAACTTCTTGCATACCATACTTGGGGACAGGTTTTATCCTATCATATCCTTTTGTCCTTCATTGTTCCACTATCCTATCGAACCCCTGTCATTACCCTTCATATCTTATTGTCCCTCATGTCCAGTTTCCCTTTCCACCTTTGATCTTGACAAGGCTGAGGATATTCATGAGCATCATGTATCTTGTTTGCAGCTTTTAGTCTATCATAGCTTTTGGTCTTTATCCATTTTCTTATTATAACCTTTCATCCATATTCCCTAGCTTATTGCAACTTTCTGCCACTATCCCTTAGCCAATCTCGACCTTCAGTCCATGTCCCTTATCCATTCTTGGTCTTGCTTATCCTATCCATATCTTATCACTATCCATACACTCTTTTTTGTTCCTTGATCTTGATCTGACATAAGGACACAAAATTTAAACATAGTTTCAAAAACCTCTTGACATGTCCCTCATGCCATGTTCTTGCTTTACATTGTCATATCCAGTCTCTTGTCCCATCATGCAATAGCCCTTGAAAATTGCATTTGTATTGTCTCCATGATAAAAAGCCTTTGTCTTCCTTCTATCCACCACCATTTCAGAAAGCCTATTTCTTCACCTGTCATATTCCTTGCCTTGCTAGACACTGGGGGCAAAAATCATAAAAATTGAAAAATGTCTTGAAATAATCCAAAAAAAAACATTCAAAAAATGTCCTGAAATAATAAAAAGAAAAAAAAATCTTATAATGTCCTGAAAAAATCCCTAAAAATCATATAATATCCTGAAAAAATCCCTAAAAATCAAATAATGTCCTGAAAAAATCCCTACAAAGTCAAATAAAGTCCTGAAAAACAAACAAAAAAAATTGTAAAAAACTCGAAATTCCTACAAAGTGAAAAACATCAAAATCCAAAAACAATTTATTTGTCAATAAATGGTCCCCTTTGTGCATAGACAGATCGCTGAGCATACATCCAATGACAATCAATCAAACATTATGCTTTAATGAAATCACGCATTAACAGATGAACTGTTCAACTAAGCAAGCATTCAACCTGATCACAGTTGTCAGATCAATCCAAATAGCATCAACATTATCATTGGTCCTTGTCAACATTCTAATGGGTCTTATACAGGGTGTGGTATTCTCGAAATGAGACTATGTCCTGTCTTAGATGGGGTACCGCATTCCCTGAAACCAGACAGCATGATCATTCTTGTTTTCCACTTTTGACAATCACGATTAGACTGTTTGTTTGACTTGGTTGAATTTGTGCATCTTATCTTTTTACTGATTTATCTTTGGCTTTGATCATGTTCCTATGTTGCTCGATGAAGTCACTGAGTGATTTAGAGTAACCGGGATGGTTCATGGTCCCTTTTGTTTTTTGTTGTGTTTGTTGTTTGTGGAATGTTTGTCACAAACTAGGGCAACTATATCATTGGGTGTTTGTGATAAGTACGTTCACTTTGTGAACGCCGCACATACCTCGACCCTTGATGTATGCACCCTAGGATGCTTCACTCATTCCTTGTGTGTGATGTGTCTGTCTTTTGCAAAAGGGGTTGCGTTCCAGCTCTGGCCTTCAATGCCATGATGCTCTGCATCCGCTTTGCTACAATAAATAAAGGTTCTCACCTACTTATGTGCATTTGTGAAAGCAAGTTTTCCTTCATCTCTAACTATCCTCTGTCTAATTTCTTCTTACTAACATTTCTTCCATCAGCCTTGGCAGTCTGTTCGAACCTATCATCTTCTGTCATTATTATCGATCACTTGGCCTCTTTTCTGGATTTTTCCGGCCAATTCCTCGAGGGGGCATGCATATGTCATTGTTATTGTCTAGGGAATTTTCATTATTGATCTTTGAAACAATGCTTAGAATCTCATTGTCTCAAAGAGGGGCAAAATGTAGACATCTAAAAATGGTCAACACTTGTGGAGTCATACTTTAACATTTGCGCATTGCCTTATTTTAGGGTTCTTGCATCGCATTAACATTTCTTCTATGTTGCACACTTGGTCTTTATCATTTGCGAGCATTGAGTCCTTCTTCTGCATTCCTCATTTTTCACGCTTTCGAATTAGGTATTGTCGATAGCAATCTTTAGTCATGATTTTGCTCGATCTTATCCTGTCACATTATGGTGCGTGCTCATTTATCATCATTTTGAACATCATCAATCCTAATCGATGATAGAATTAGGGTTTTGTCCTCTTGTCAATTTTTCAATCATCTTTAGCTTGTTAGTAATCATTTGCGATTATCAACTTGTCAATCTCGTCATTTTGCGATCGATTCGTCATCGATCCTTGTCCTTGTCAATCTTGTCATTTTGCAATCGATTCATCATCGATCCTTGTCCTTTTCAATCATGTCAATTCGGATCAATTAGTCATTGTTCCTCATCAATTAGCGCCTATCAATTTGATCTCCTTGCCAATCTTGGTCAATTTGTCATTGATTTTTGTCAACCAATCTCAATCATTTATCAACATTGGTCCTTTGTCAATTAGAATCATGATCGAACCTACATTAATTTCTTGTTGTCTTGACCTAATTCCTTTGCCCTCTTATTTCTAGGGTTTTATGATTTGTTCATTTAATCCTTTTCTTCTTCTTTATGGGTTAAATAAATTTATTTATTTAGTCCTAGGTCTCTTTCATGAATTAATTAATGGATGAAAACCTATTAATTAATTCACCTAATTTCTATTTCATCTTTTTCCTCAATTTTCTAATTTGCTAATTTCTCCTAATTTCTAATTTCTATTTCTACTTCAATTTTGTCATAATTTGTCATACATCTTGCATAGCAACTTGCCATAATTTGTGCATAATTTGTCATACTCCTTGCATAGCAAATTGTCATTTGTCATAATTTTTCCATTCTTGATTTGAATTTCCTTTCAAATCTCTTCATGCTAATCTTGTCCTCTCTCCAATTTGTCTATAAATTGGATGATTTTCTTCAATGAAGGAATAAATCAATCACATTTTCGAGTAACCTTATGCTACGAATTTCATCTCTCAACAACTTGCTTTCCACATGCATTTTGCACTTGTAGGTGAGAATTACATCAAATTTGAAGGTGAAAGAAGAACAATGGAGCCACATGAAGGAGATATCTACGTCGGTTTGCTTCAATTTCATTCAATTTGAATATCTTGTCTTTATGTCTTCATTGATTGGATTAGGATTGCTTTCATTGCAGTTTTAGGTTTTGTGATTGTCCTAATTGCTATTTGTTTTGATGCTTCCCAATTTCTTGATCTACAGGAACTACTCCTATCCTTTCCATAAATATTAGCATGAGAGATTCTTTGGTGTAATATCTGAGCATCTTCATTATTACCAAATAAACCAGTATACAAACCCAAGATATCTTGCTCAGAATCACAAGAAGAAGAAATAGAATTTGCATATATGGGTCTTTCAGAAGACTTACATGTGTGATTGCTCTTATGTATCCATGCAGCGTTAGCTGGTTGATGTGTAGTTATTCTCCTTTGACTTTTTCGGGCCTGTTCAGGCAATCCCTCTTGCAATCTCTCTTGAGGATTCCTCCTCATGTAAGACCTCATGTTTTTCCCTCTTTGTTTTATATGGGTTTCTTTAACTGGTTTTTGTTTAACAGAGTCACCACCCAAAAAGGGAAAATAAGAAATTATTAAGCTTAGCAAATCATTCACAAGAGATAACGGGATAGGGAAAATCTCTTTAAAGAGAAGATTGATAAAACACGGGGATAGAACCACCTTTTTCGAGGACCAAGTATACACAAATCTGAACAAACTTTCGAGCAATACAAGCATTGATCAATAGTATATATTTTACAGTATGACTCTCCCCCGCAGAGTCGCCATTGTTGTTGTTCTTGGTTTTTTATATCCTTATCTTCTCTGTAAGAATTCCAAGTCTCTGTCACATATGGAGAGAACAACAAGAAAAAAGAAGTCTAAGATAACATTTACCAAGGTTTATACAAAATCCTTCTACACTTCAAGCTTATACTAAGCTAAGGCGGGTGCACCTTTTGTGAATGCTTTTCACAATTATGACAAAAGATTCACAGGAAACCATTGTCAACATTCTGCAAACCTTATCACCTTAACATTACTGAACGTAAAATAAAAACTCATGTTCATTTTCAGTTTTTGATCTCCAAGAAGGCTATAAAACTCAACAAACTATATTAGTGTCTTATCCGGGCTTCAGAGTCACCTATAATTAGGTAAGAATTCTCAATAGGAAACTCACATACACATCATTATATCAATTTTCACTAAATCTATATATGCTTGACATATATTAACTTTCACCTTATGCTAGACCTAGCCATCAAATTCAAGCAAAATTACTGATTACCAATGAGAAGATTTTAGGTATATCTAATTCCCCCTTTTTAGAGAAAAACCTAAAACATTTCCGTAAATTGCCTTGCAACTCATTCAATTAAACAGTCCTAGATTATCTAATCAAACTAGTACATCAATCACACATGCAAGAAGACAACACAAGTCGGGGCTCAACATGATTTGATCTGTATATTAATATCCTTCATCAGATTTTTACATAACTCAGAGTAATTTTCCAAAAATACCAGAAAACCCTCAATATACTTTTTCCCAAAGTTTCTTTTCAAATTCTTTTGATCCCCTTCTAAATAGTCTCAGTATCCATTTATAAAGATATGTATGCAACAAGCTTCGGACTTCCCTAAAAAAATATATTTTAATCCTAACCACCATTTCCCTCCAAAATTTTACATTGCTCAAAGATTTGAGAAAGAGAAATCTAACAACCAAAGTAGCCAATTGGAAACAAGCCAAATGACTTTCTCAATACATTACAAAATTGATGTCTCGTGTCTTTATTCTTTAAAACCACTAACCCTCGAATAAACCTGTTGCAACAACTAACTGCTTTCAATTGCTTCGGGATCACAAACTATCTGAGTATCAGTTGATTCCTTTTGTGCTTCTGCTCCTTTCATTACATACTTGGTTTCCCATTCTTTAAAAGTGTCATCATTAGGCCAGGAAAAGCTAACAATTTTCTTTTTCAACTTATTTACTCTTTTCCATGTATTCTTTAACTGCTTAACTTCAATTTCCAAAAAACCATAATGTGACTTTATCTTTTCAATTTCCTCAATTGTTTTAATGAATAAAGATGTATCATCTGAATTGATGACATCATTTATCCATTGAGATAATTTGTGTCCTAACTTGCCAAGCCATACTTTATCTTTTAACTTGTTGGTGCTAACAAAACCTCCCGGGAAAAGTTCAAACTTCTAGTTAGCATATTCTTTTCTATACAGGTTTTCTCTCTGTTCTAGGCTAGCTCTTTCTTCTGCCAACCCGGACATACCTTTCACTAATTGGTAGGTGGATTTAATAGTAGCATGAGCATCTTCTTTGGATAAGCACATGAGTTCTAAATCAACCTCTCTAGCCATCCATTTATTCAAAATTGGCTCCAGAATAGTCTGTTCCTCCTTCTAAGCAATTAACATGCTCAAAACTCTTTTCATATATATATACACAATAGAAGCCTCGACTGTGTCAGCAAACTTCAAAATTGTGCCCCTGGTCTTCTCCTCATATTTACTTGCAAAAATGGCCTGAGCCTGCTTCAATTTTTCCATTTCATCCCAGATAGTCTCGATAGATTGGAAACCGGGAGTCATAGAGGAAGGGGGAAACTCAATGATTGGAATAGTAGATGGAGGTTTGGCTAGAGAGGAGGAAATCATCAAGGTATAAGATTCACCTTTCTAATGTTGCCCTGCTATTTGATTCTTCAAATTTGCAATTGTAATATCCTTTTGAGCTATTTCAATTTTAGCTTCATTATAGGCTTTTAGGATTAACTCCAAATTTACTTGGAGATCAGCCTTTTCCTTGGTGTCTTTCTCATCTATAGCCATACTGAATTTTGCGGATTCCAAAGTTGTACTAGAAACCTCCATCACCCCTGTGTCCTTCACCCTCTTCACAATCATGCCTCCAGAATAGCTAGACTCTAAGTAGTCTTTCCTCTTTTTTCTCTTCTCCCTTCTTAATGACCACATGACTAAGGCAGCATGATCATTACTATAGGTCACTCCCTCCAGGGGCTTTGTTTCCTTTCTAACTACTTCAAGAATTAATCCATCTACTATGTCCCATTTATGGAGAATCAAAACTCCATCTTCTGCAATCATCTTCCTTGCTTGCTCTAGGGTAATGGTCTCAAATTCTGTCAACATTTCTTACTTTACATCTGCCTCAATTGCAAACGTATCTTTATGAGGACATTCATTTTTCCTCTTCTCACATCTTGCCTTGAATTGTTCTATATTTGCCCTCCAAACAACCTACAAAAAGGATCTTTTTTTGACAAAATTATCATCTGCCAGAAACTCCTCACTAGCCTGCTTAATGACAGGGTCTAGTTCTTTACCTATAAATTCCTCTACAGTCAAGTGCATTTGGGCACTTGTTGGTTCTTCTGGCATTCCTTCTTGCAACTCTTCATATGTGTAAGCAATTTTCCCAAGACTTCCTAATTGAAATAGTTGCTCTGCTACTGCATGCTTATCTCCTACATGTATTGGGGATTGGGAAGGAGAATACAAACGCTCACTTGTCTGCACTTCTTTCCCTACCCTCTGCCTTTTAGGGGAAACTTTGATCTCAACCACATCTTCTAGTGCCCTTTTTCCTTTTGAAATAGAAGGCTCATCTCTTATCGGTATTAGTACACTATATTTTGACCTTTTATGCATTACATATTCACCTAGGGGAATCACCTTGGTATAGGCAGGCTTGGCTAAAACCAGTTTAGCCTTTTCAGGATTATCTTTCATCATAGCCTCCTTCTCCTTCAAAGTTTGCATTAAATCCTCAAAATAAACTACCAAAAACTTGATCTTTTCTTCAAAAGGATGAAAGATAACCAAGGGACCGTAACTGCTATCAAAATGGTGAATGAAATTCAAGGTTTTCTTGAAGGCTATCCATTTTTCCTTCCTTATTTCTTTCTCATCTCAATCATTCCTTATTAAATCCTTAGGGAAGTGAAACTATAGACCTTTGCCAGCATTTCAAAAATGATAGGCTCTAGATAATTTGACACCTCATTGAGTCAGAAAAATCTCCTGAACTCATCATCATTTATTTCAATTAAAGACCCACCATTTACATTCCTTACAGTCTTGGTATTGGGGTCATAATTGTTTGCAATTTGGGTTAATAGGTCCACGTCCATGAAAACCCCAAGGACTATAAGCTTCCCAACATATAGCTCCCATATGATATTAATTGGAGTAGGGGAATTTCATTGGCCGAACCCCACTTTGAAGAGTCCCAAGCCCACCATTCCTATCTAGGCATCTCTCAACCAGTTCCCTTTATCATATATACCATCGCCAATTCTTAGGCGGGGAGATTTAGGCACCAATTCCTTTATTTTTGCTGCACTATTAGTGAACTGAGTTAATTGCTCTAGAAAATTGTCACAAATGGCTCTCTCCTGATAATCAACCTTCCCTCTAAATTATCTTCGTAGTGCCATCTCAGAATTACATTTATTTCAATAGAATTTCAAACAGACTCTCTGGAAACTCAAACACCCAGTAACACCAAGCAAATTGTAATCATAAAACAATTGCAAGAAACTTACTTGTTGCTTGAGAAATTTTGCCCTATGCACTGGTTCCTCTGCAAGATTCCTTGAGCGCATGCAAAAAAGTTTCAACTCATGTAAGGATTATTACGGCAACCGAGCATTGATTAGAGTTAGTTAAGCCACATGCTTCGGCAATTAATTCAGAAATCGAATTCAAAAATTTGGCTCCAACGGATAGAAAAATTTCTCTAAGTGTTGTGCCTTTTATCATTGGTTTGTGATGCTTAATAGTCGAGCTTCTCCTCATAGCAGTTCAGCGACAGCCATGAGATCATGTAAGACTTGCACGTCCTTTACCTTACCTGAGTCATCCTCTTTAGAACGGGTCCCACCACTTTGTCGTTGGTTCACAAAGGGTAACCTTCGTGCTACTTCCCTTTGAGACACAGCGACATCCATCAAATCAACAACTAACTACTCGATCTTTATTCTCTACCATAACCATTTGCCTTTACGACTAACTTTAACCACCACCACTAGTGGTTTGCCGTTGGTTCGCAAAGGGTAACCTTCGTGCTATTTCCCTTTGTGACATAGCGACACCTACCAATCACATCGAACTTGCCCAGTCATTAACTACCTTAGCCTTCAAAGTGGGCCCCCTTATGTAAATCCACTCGCCTACAAACTTCCGCCAAATGTCTCCACGTGTCTCTCACTTATTCACTCAAGAAATCGGTCAGGCTCCACCTTCTAACCGCCACGTGTCTCACCAAACCAGGAATTCCATCAATAGTATTTCTTTATTGAACGGACCAATTGAAAATCCATTGGAGCCATGCGCCCTATTGACAGATCACCCTCTGCTTCATCCGCACATCCAGATATCTTGCCACCTAGCTTGCCACATAACAGCCCCTTCATCAGCCACTAAACAGCCAGCTCATTGGTCATTGGTTCACAAAGGGTAACCTTCATGCACCTTCAAATAGCGAATTAGCAACAGTCTTTCGATCATCCTCAAGATGCTCGATCTTTATTCTGCCTTTTCTACACGCAATTTTTGTTGTTTCATGAAAGGTAACCTTTGTGCACCTTCCCTTTCTGATATAGTGATAACCATCAGATCAACAGGAACTTGCACGAGCATTACGAAACCTGACAAACAAATAAAAGGGAAATAAAACTTAGGAAAAAGGTGACAAATCAAGAAAATATTATAACCTGCCTAGGCCAAGACTTAAAAGGGGCCCCCTTCCTAACGACGGACTGACCCTTCCACTTAAGTGGAAAAAGGTAATGAGGAAACATAAGTGAAAGGCTTGCATAATGAACATTTGAAATTGCAAAACCATGAACCCTTAGAACTTCAACCCTTAGAATGAAAATAACTCTGAAAACCTGAAAAAAATTTACAGATTGAAAGGAAAAACTCCCAATACTCAAAATACTAACAACAAGATCCAATGTGGTAGAGGATGAGAGCACAAAGGTATCCAGATACTTGAATGGATTGAGATGGAATATTCAAGAGGAATTAAGCTTGTTATGCCCCAATATTGTGCATAAATACTATCAATTGGCACTGAAAGTGGAGGAAAAGAGCAAGAAGAAACAAGAACAAAGCAACAGAGGCAGAGGTAGGGGAAGAGATGGCAGAGGCTAGAGAGGTAGTTTTGGTGTAAGAAGTGTAGACCAAAGATCCCAAGGGGAAACCAAGTTGGTTGAGAAAAGTGGGGACTCCAATAGTAAGAGCAGCTATAGAGGAAGGGGATCTAGTAAGTCTAGTTGAGGAAAGCCTAGTGGATCATGAAGAGGGTCCTATTTTGCCACCATGAAGTTCTACAATTGCCATCAACTTGGACACCCGGCCTATAGATTCCCTAAGAAGTCTTTTTCATCCAAAGGAAGTGAGAGGATAGTAAATTATGCTCAAGAGTATACAGTAAACATGAAATCATCAGAAGTAAGTTTGGATTCAGAGGTTGGAGAGAACCTCATGATAAGAAGAGGCTTGATTAAAGAACCGGTTAAGGAGGAACATAGCCAAAGGAGATCCTTGTTCGGAATAAAATGTAACATCATGGGAAAGGTATGTAAAGTGGTGGTGGATTCAGGATCCATAGACAACATAGTGTTAGAGGAAGTGGTGAGTAAGCTCAATTTCCCAAGAATACCACATAGTGATCCTTATAGAGTTACATGGCTCAACAAGGGACAGCATGTTCTTGTAAATGAACAAAATTGGGTGGAGTTCACTTTAGGAGGCTACAAAGACAAAATATTGTGTCATATCTTGCCCATGGATGCTTTCCACCTACTCCTAGGTAGGCCATGGTAGTTTGACAGAAAGGCAATACACCATGGAGATAAGAATGCTTATACCTTCCAAAAGGATGGAACCACCTAAAAAATCTAGTCCATAGGAGACCAAGTAGAGGGCAGATCCAAAGGTCCTAATGTGTTGCTAGTTGGTGAGAAAGAGTTCATCAACACACTCAAGGAGGGAGAAGGAGTGGGGTTTGCCATTGTTGTAAACCCAAAAGAAGACAACAAGGAGAAGAAGATGAGAATTCCTAAAGAAGTGCAGAAGGTCCTAAATTAGTTTGAGGACATCATTAGTGATGGAACACCAGCTACATTTCCTTCTCAACATGCCATAAGTCATCAAATTGACTTTATACCCAGAGCTTCTTTGCCAAATAAGGCAGCTTATAAAATGACATCAGATCAGAACAAGGAGATAGCCAAGCAAATACAAGAACTCCTAGACAATGGACTAATCAAGAAGAGCATCACCCCATGTGCAGTACCCACCATTTTGGCTCCAAAGAATGGAGATACCTGGAGACTTTGCACTGACTCTAGAGCCATAAACCAAATTACTATCAGATAGATTTCCCATCCCAAGAATTGAAGACTTGATGGATTGTTTGGGAGGTGCTGAATACTTCACCAAGATAGATCCCAAGAATGGCTACCACCAAATCATAATAAAGGAGGGTGATGAATGGAAGACAGCCTTCAAGACTACAGAAGGACTCTATGAATGGCTTGTTATGCCATTTGGACTCACAAATGCCCCTAGCACATTCATGAGACTCACGAATGAAGTACTCAAGGACTACATTGGTAAATTTGTTGGTGTTTACAAAGATGACATCTTAATTTTTAGAAAGTTAAAAGATGAGCATCTTAAGCATATAGAAATTGTCAAGTAAACTTTGTGATGAGCAACTAACCATCAATTAGGAGAAATGTGAGTTTATGAAATAGGAGTTGGTGTATCTTGGGTTTATAATCTCAAGAGGTGATTTGAAGATGGATACCTCTAAGGTGGAAGCCATAATCAGTTGGCCTACACCTAGGATAGCAAGTGAAGTGAGAAGTTTCCATGGCTTGGCTCAGTTTTATAAGAAGTTCATCAGAGGGTTCAGTGAAATATGTGCACCCATGCTTGAGACAATCAAGGGAGGTATGAGAACCAAGTTTGTATGGAAAAAGGAAGCACAAAGTGGCTTTGATCTCTTGAAGACAAAGGTGGCTACTCAGCCAGTACTTATCCTACCAAGCTTTGACAAGCTCTTCACCATTGAATGTGATGCAAGCAACATAGCGGTTGGAACAGTTTTAAGTCAAGACAATAGACCAGTTGCGTTCTTCAGTGAGAAACTCAATGATGAAAAGAAAAGGTATTCCTCCTATGATTTGGAATTGTATGCACTTGTCCAATCTCTTAGGAAATGGAGGCATTATTTTATGCCTAAGGAATTTGTGGTTTATACTGATAATCAAGCTCTTAGCTTTCTTAATTCTCAATAAAAGTTATACCATAGGCATATTAAATGGGTAGAGTATTTATAGTCATATACCTTTACCATTAAACACAAGAAAGGACAATGTAATAAGGTAGCTAATGCATTGAGTAGGAGGTTACTAACCATGCAAGAAGTGCAGCTTAAAATCATTGGAGTGGATAGTTTCAAGGAATTGTATGGAGAAGATGAAGACTTTGCTACTTCCTACAAGGTTTGCCAATGGTTTGGAAACCATTTTCATAGTGAATATGCAGATTACACATTGCAAGATGGCTTTTTATTCAAAGGAGGATAGCTATGTGTGCCTAAAGGGTCTATGAGAGAAAATTTGATGCAAGAGAAGAATAATGTATGCTTGAGTGGACATTTTGGTTTGAACAAGACTTTGGAACTTATCCAAAGGTTCTACTTTTGGCCTAAAATGCAAAGAGATATCAGAAGATATGTAGAGAAATGTGTGGTTTTCCAAAGAGATAAGAGTACATCTTCCAATGTTGGTCTTTATCAGCCTTTACCTAGCCCCAACCGGCCATGGGAGTGTGTAAGTATGGACTTTGTTATTGGTTTACCTAAAACCAAATCAGGTTTTGATAGCATCTATGTTGTGGTAGATAGGTTTAGTAAGATGGCTCATTTTATTCCATGCAAGGTCACTCATTATGCTAGCCACATTTCTCACTTCTTTTTCAAAGAGATTATTAGAATTCATGGTTTACCTATCAGCATTGTGTCAGATAGGGATGAAAAGTTTATTAGTCATTTTAGAAAACTTTGTGGCAAAGATTAGGTACTAATTTGTCTTTCAGTTCAGCCTATCATCCCCAAATGGATGGCCAAACTGAGGTGGTCAATAGAACACTTGTAAATCTACTTATATGTCTAACAAAAGAGTATGGTCAAGCTTGAGATCAAATCATCCATCAAGTTTAGTTTGCCTACATTGATAGTGTGAATAGGTCCATCAGTGAAAGTCCTTTTGAGGTGGTGTATGGCATTCTTCCTAGAGGATTTTTTGAGCTCAAAGATGTGGGAAAGATGGGACAAAAGAATGGACATGCCTTAGACATGGCTCAATCAATGCAAGAGGTTCATGAGCAGGTTAGGACAGCCCTATTGGACACTACTCAAAGGATCAAGGACAAAGTGGATGAGAAAAGAAAGGATATCTAATTTGTTGTTGCTGACATGGTGATGGTACACTAAAATAAGGCAATACTTCATAAAGGTGTCCCTAGCAAGCTTCAGATGAGGAGGATAGGTCCTTGCAAATTTTTGGCCAAGTATGGCAATAATGCATACAAGGTAGACTTACCCGATGATATGGCTTTGTCACCCATTTTCAATGTGGCAGATTTGGTCTAGTATAAGGGCACACTTCCAGTAGAAGATAGCAAAGTTTCAGAGGTCTCTCAAGAACTTTCAGACCTGCCCTTACCAGTTGTACCCATTCCCCAAGCCGAGAAGGTGTTAGATTCTAGAGTTTTAAAGAAAATAAGGCATATCGCCTATGTGGAGCACTTGGTCAAGTGGTAGCACCTTCTAGCATCAGAGGCTACTTGGATACCTAAGGTAGACTTCTCTAAGCATGGATTTCCACTTTCTTTGTTGCCTCAAGGAGTCACTTGACTTCTTTTCTTTAGGGGAGTATGGAGCAGGAGCACCTAGTTTTGAGTACACCTTCGTCATTTTGGTGTGATTGTTCATAGTTTGGTTTGAGATGGTGAATAATATTCTTCTCTTAGGTCCTCATATGTTTTTGAAATGTTTTGGTAGGTTGAATGTCCTTAGGACAATGCATTTGCTCAATTTTGGCTTGAAAGCCCTTGTAAGCCTAAAATGGCATAATTTGCATTTTGATGTAAACTGCCTTGAATAGCCTTGTTTTCAATTAGGAAGTGTTAATTTTATTTTATTTAGTCATATTAGATGGTTTGGAGGAGAAAACAAAGCATGTAAGGCAAAAATGCACTTTTTGGAAAAAGTTGTCAAAGTTGCTTGACAACTTTTTGCAACGTTGAGCAACTTTTTGCATTTTTCAGAAAAGGGTTGGTTAGGAAACTGGTGGAGAGTTAGTTAGGCCAAAAATGGCATATAAATTCCTTGATAATTAATTTAATGAGTTTGTTGAATTCCTGGAGTAGATTGGAATACAAATTGGAGTCCATTTTTGAGTTTACCTTGTGCTTTTCAAAGAATTAGAGCAGCAGTCCATACTTAATGGATTGATTACATTGTTTTTCTTTGATTATTTTTTTGTACATTCTCTTGTAGTGCTCTGAAATAATTTTTATTATTTTTTGTGCAGGTTTGAATTGAGTTGTTAATCTTGTAAGCTCTCGGCCTGAGCAAGGGTTTGAGAGGCCCAAACATGGTTCCAACTTGAAGTCCTTTGAGTTCTTCTCAATAACCCTTGGGACTCAAGCCATGGAACCTTTGTACATTTTACATATTCTTTATTTTACTTTAGAGGCCGTGGAAAGGCCAATTAGCATCATTTCCTAGGTGAGCTTAGTCATAGTCCGGTTAGGGAATGAATGAAATTATGTAAGTGCTTGCAGGGATGAATAGGTTTGGAAGTGCAAGTTGTTTGGCATGAGAAAGTGTGGTGTGGTAGATTATATGTGTGATTTTGGAGGTGTGGAAGATCAAGGAAGACATCAAACCCTTAGAAAAAGACCAAAACAAGCCTAAAACCACCTAAAACAAGCATTTATTGGGTTTCGTACCTATATGGTCATACTGAGATTTCTCATTTCATAAATTGGAAAGTACTCCAAAAAGGGTATCTTGATCGTCAAAGAGTTTTTGTGGATCTTTGGGGCAATTGTGAGAAAATCCACAAAAATTGGTTAGGTAGGGCTAATTGGGGCTCTAGGGCTATTAGGCCTTGAAAATAGGGAAAGGAAGGAGTGATGGGGAAATGAATCAAACACATAGTCAAAATTAGTTGATTACCCTTTGAAAACATCATAAACACCTACTACAACCTCTACAAGCATTTGTTAAGAGTTAGAGAGTATAAGGTTGGATTTACCCTTATGAATCTCAACCACGCCTAAGCAACCAGTGAGAACATCTTGATTTGGAGCATTCCTAGAGAGTTGAGGTTTCTAAATTGATTAGTAGACTAGATAAACAATGATGGGAGCCCAATAGGACAACACTTTACTACCTTTTGACAAAGGAAAGACTCTCTTTGAGTACACCTCCCCATCAGATCCTTATCATCTGAGGCCTGATCTTTAATTATTGTTATGTAGGGAGATATGTCATGAATGAAATGCATAGCATTTAATCTTCTCTACAACTGTTTTGATGGTTAAGATAATCTCTAGGAGAATAAGGGAGATCTAGAGAGATTGAAACACCAATATTTTGACCTTTCCCCCTTGTGATAAGGTATGTGTATGACAAGAAGATGGTGCTATGTTGATCTTCAATTCTTGCTCTCCATTAGAGAGATCATTGATAGGAGTATCGGTTGTTTCTTCATTCATATGGGACACCCTAGGAGAGGTACAAGTGCTAGGTTTTTTCATTAGCATCTCTAGGATTATCATTTTCTACAAAAACTTTTATGTGATCTACATATGTAATGCATTTTAGTAAAAATATCACTATATAAAAATATGGATTGTGGATAAAAGCTTTGAGATTTAATTGATTAATAGGAAACATTTTGGAAATTCTAAAAATGCAATATGCCAAAGTGCTATGATTGAAAAGAAGCAATGTAAAGTGAAAAGAAACTATTAGCCAACACATGATTTTGATAAATATAAGTAAAAACCAATGTAATGATATGTGAAATGGTAAATAAATCAAATATATTAAGTGCCATTATGAATTCCTAAGATCATATCTAAAAACAGAAGTTACAAATTAATCGACCCACAAATCAAATTAATAAAAAAAAATTAGGGGTTTTCTAAATTTAACCTCTAAATTTATGTAATTTGATTAAAAATATAATCTATGAGTGAAAACTTGAAAATTAAAATGCCTACAATTCAAACTTGACAACACAAATTAGAAATTGTGGTGTAAGAAGTTGGGTTCACCAAAATATAATGGTAGAAAATTAGGGTTAGGGTTGAATTAGGATAATTAAACCACTAAGTGTCCAAATTAACAAATTGCATTAGGGAGGAGAGGAATCTAATAGATCTAGCCTTGCAAGACCAAGATTCTAATTAGATTCTAGGATCCTTAGATAGGGGCTTCTCCTCCTTGAATTGAATTGATTTGGATTGTTGAAGATTAGGACAGAGACACCAACCTAGATCTGAGCAAAATAAGATGTCACGGATCTATTCCTAGAAATTTGACCTGATTTTTCAAGACCAGGTAGTATCAATTTGCCAAGGTCCTCTAAATTTATTGCCTCTGAAAGTTGAACATGTTCGTCTCTATGAATTATGTCGATCCTCCCAAACACATCTTTGTACCTATTTCCTGCACACATAAAGAAAGGGTAAATTGTTGGGAATAGGGGTTTGCCTAAGTAAAACCTCATTTTAGGAATTAACCTTGAATGAAATAATGCAAATAATAAAATAAATACTGAGTAGATATACCTTAAATCTATAATTGTTGATGATGATGCTTTTCTCTTTAGATGAAATCACAAATGTTGTATAAAATAGGATGAACATGACAAAACCTTAATCACACACATATGCTTCCATAAGAATTGATATGAATGTGCTCCATAATGGTTGAATGATGAATATGCAACCTTCAAGATCTCTAAAAATGCTTGATGAATTATTCATAGATGCACAAATACTTTAGGTGGATAATAGATGGAATCTTAGATCTAAAATGAATTGATATAATGTCCTTATATAGGGGTTTCTAGGTAAACTACCTATTAGGTCGACCTTCAATGGTCATGTATAGCCATAGGGATGAATTCCCGCAAGGGAAATACAACACCCGCCCTATTTCAAATTTGTGCCTCTTTGAGGCAAATAATGGTATTTTAGGGTGTCATGGTTAAAACTAGGACGTACCACGCCCAGGTCCCACTACAAAGGGGACCAAAACAAAATACCAAGGAGTTGGGTACCATTCTTTAGGACCCACAACAAGTTTCTCATGATATAAAAGTTAGGTAATTAGCACAAATAGAACCTAGATATGGGATGAGGATAAATCACAATAAAGTGGAACACAAACATGAGGTGTAAATTGGACCGATGAAAATTTATGCTACTACAAGGGGGATGTGGATTGTCCACCCAGGTCACTATATTACAGGTCTGGGCCTATGATAATATTGAAGTTACGAGGCTGTTGTGTTATAGGTTTCATGGCACTAGCTAGCCATATGTGCACATGTATAGCATGATTGTCTCCCAGCCATAGCAAGGGAAGATGGAGTAATGGTGGATAATTATAGATGACATCAATATAGTTATCTAGAAACCATACCTTGACTGTAAGGAATGGAAGGAGGATGCAAAGGTATTTCCTTTTTGCTATCAAACCAGGTGTTCGATCAAGTTGACACCATATATCATAGAGCACCATTTACCAGATAGGGTATCTAGGTAGTTTGGTCAGATTCAGGGATAGCCTATTGGATCAGTAGTGTTTGCATGCACCTGATGAGAGCTATCACTATGAGGGCCTACACTTTTACATGAGGTTGCATGTAGTGCCCCTACCCTAGTCAGCTTTGCAAAATAGGTTTGACCTTGGTTGATTTCATATGTGGCATTCTTGAATGGTTGATTTACCATGATGTAATGTTTTGATTAAGTAAAAATACGTATTTGAAAGGTACCTGAACCTTTTACAAGCCAGGAGAACAGAAAAGCATAAAAAAGTGCCTGATCACTTCAAAAAGTCAAAATGAACCCACCGGAAGGGCACAGCTTAAAACATCATTACATAATTACATATAACTTAGAACACACAGCAACAGGAAAGCAAAAGATAGCAAAGATATAGAACCAAGGACAATAACTAGAACTAAATACTATTCAGGATCTCCTCAACATGAACAACCATTTATTTCATGTTGTTCGTTGAGGTCTTCATATCCTCCAGCTCACGACCTTCGATGTCAACCTTATTCTTTGTGTTGGCTCTGGTCCTCCTTTCATGACCCTTCTTGTTCACCTGCTCTTTGTCACCTTCCTTCTCTACATTGTTCTTGTACCTATTGATAAAGATGTTCATGTTGTCCACCAAAGATTTAAGAATTTGGTAATTTTGATCAGCAAGTTGCTTGACATTGTGCTCCAGCTTGTCAATTCTGCTGCCAAAATCTTTCAGTTTGTTGTCCATTTCCTTTCTATCTCCCATCTCATTGACCTTTTTCTTTGTAGCTAAGATTTTTCCAGCCATACATTCAATAGCTTGTGTATTATGCAGAACGGCCACTAACTCTTTAACATGCTCCGCCAAGGGCTTGTCACCAACTGTAACTCTTGCCATGGCCTGTGTATCTATTTTTAAACTATTAATATCCTTCACCAAAGTAGTGATGGTCTCACAGAAAGCCTTAATGGTATCTTTGTCACCACTATAATTTTGACCATGATGTAATGTTGTAGATTAGATAATATGAATATTGTGCGTACCTGTTATTGTGCTTTCGCATCGATTCATGTGTAAGTTTAATTATTTCCCTAAATCTTGTGACTCATGGTTGCAGGCCTAGGTGCGAGGTTCATCTCCATCAGGGTTCGTAGGGTTGAGTATACCTCCTTCATCCTTATAATTTGGATTAGGTGGTCATAAAACCCTCGTCTTTCCTTAGTCATGCTCAAGTGAGCATCGTGTGTGGTCCGTTGGTTTCCCTTTTCATTTGGGTTTGTGGGTCGTGTGTTTTGTTGGCTTTCTTGGTTTGTGTGCCTTGCATGTGGTAAAATTGAGTATTTCATCCTAAGCATTTAATTTGATTTAATGTACTCATTTACGCATTAGTAATTGATAAATTAAAATAAATTTTCTTTTATGTGATTTATCATTAATTAAAAAGATTGCTCTATTTATGTCTGTAGTGAGTTTAATTTAACGGTTAATTTTAAATAATGAATTTAATTTAGTGTATGCATTTTAAAAAGGAAAGATTTAAAGTTATTTGAAATAGAAATAATTTAATCTCTTTTGCATTTTGGAAAAAGAAAGGTTAATTTTTATTATTTAAGAAAATCAATTTTTATTAGAAAAGCAAGTTTAATTTATATGTATATTTGATATAGTGTGAAAGATTGATTTTGGGAATTTAATTTAATTCAAATATTTTATCCTCATCAATATTGTGAAATATAAATGTGAGCTTAGTTAATATTGAGAAAATTAAAATTTAATGAGAGAGAAGCATTAAAAAATGTGAGCTTAGTTAATAGTTAAGAATAATTATTTTCATTTTTTATTTTAAAAGTGTTTAAATTCGAAATTAAAAAATTAGGTCAAAAATTTCAATCTTTGGATTTGTCTACAGCTGCAGGTTGGTCTCTTCTTCAAAAATCTTGCCAAGAATGCTAAAGGAGGTAGGATTCTTGTTTAACTTTTTATTCCGTTGTTAAATCAAGAAATGTGTTTAGTTGTTCTTCATGAAAAATCTGGTTTAAGAATCCATGATTGTTCTCAAATTTGAGTTTTAGCCTTGGAAAAATTGGTTGCACTGTTTTGAATTGTGGAAAGATGGTTAAATCATTGTGTCAAAAATGGTTCTTTTCTTGCCCAAATATGGGCTTTGGTTGAACAAATTCATTTGTGGTTTTGGTTGTTCATCAAAGTTTTGAGTATTGGATAACCTATGATATATATATATGTTAGAGTCTCTGTGCGAGACTGTGGTTTTTTATTATTATTCATCTCTGAGGGTTTATGTTTTATTTTTTAAAGAAAAAAATTATTCTATTTTATTAAAGTAAAAATCAAAATTTTTAAACTTTGAAAGAGAAAAGAATTTTTTGGGGGGGACCGAAGCTCAACCCATGCCCCTCCCCTTTCTGTCTCCCGCAGAGCCGCAGAGCCCCTGCATCCACCATGTGGAGGCAGAGGGGTTGCGTCCACGTGAGTGGCCATAGCTACCCTGCTCCACCAGGTGGAGGCCGACGAGTCTGCGACCCCCACGGTGGCCGCAGAGACCCCGACTCCACTATGTGGAGGCCGAGATCTGCGTCCATCATGGTGGTTGCATGCCCGATGGCTAGGGCACAGCAGCCCCCACTCCCGTGGATGGGAGGTGGGCCCGCGGCTGCCCTAGGGTTTGCCGCCCTCCATGTAATTTAAATTTATAATTTCTTTTGTAGTTTAAAAAAAAACAATAATAATATAAATATATTAAATTTTAAATTAATATATTTTATTATTATTAAATTTTAAGTAATATATATTATTATTATATATTAATTATTAATTATGGATTAATGTATATTTTAGATATATATTAATTTAGATAATTCATATATTAATATATATTATTAATTATATATTAATTATTGGCCCTTCTATAGCGTATATTCCCAATGAATAAACAATTGTTGTTCAGTTGTTAATTTTTATTAAGTTAGGTATATATTGGGATATATATGTGCTATTTAATATTTTCGGATGCCAAAATTGTTTTAAATATATGCAAGGGGATTTTATTTCATTAGGAAAGGTTTTCCCATTTCTTTATTTTCTTTTAATGTATACTTCCTTTTTATAAAGGGTAAATTTGTGTTGCTAGAAAAGGGGACTAGAGTATTGTTCCAAACCAGTATGTCAATGATGTTTATCTAAGGGTTAAATAACATTAGACGATTAATGCTTTACATTCATGTGAACTTGATTGAAAAATTGGTAGGGATGTATTTATGTTATGTCTTGATGCATATGAATGTAGTGAGTAGAAAACCAAGAATGACCTGGACCTGGATGAGGTAGAAAACCAAAAACAACTTAGATCATTTAGAAAACTTGATCAACCTTTAAATGTTTAAATCAATAAGGAAAAAGATTATATTTTTTTTTTGTTATTGTTGTCGCAAGTTCTAATTGTTGTATTCGCTTTTGTTTAAAGTAATGGCAAGACCTGGATATGTTTGTTTGGACCCTGTTGTCTGGTTGTTTTGAGGTTGGCCATAGTTGGTTAGGCTCCTAGTTAGAGTACCATCAGACGATGGACCTTTGTATCAGCTTTTAATATGCTTAGTTGGATCCGTTTCTATGTAGGGATCATTTAGGATTTATTGACCGAAGTGGTCCTTTGTATATTGGTTGTGCTCACCTATAAGGTAGGAATATAAATGACGTGAACCTTGTGTAACTATAACTTAATTAATTATTAGAGGGGTCTTGCAGTTGAGCATACCCAGAGATGTAGCCCTTTAGGGGTCAACTCCGAGATCAATTTGGTGTTATGAGATACTTTTGTTCCTGTGTTTCATGGTTAGTGTTAGCATGTATGGATGTCAATTTGATAGAATGTATAAGTGGGTTAGATGAGAATTATCGTAATGCATGTATGTAGTTGTCTTTTAAATGCAATAAATGGATCATGAAGGAATGTACTATAGTAATGTTAATGAAAATAAGTAAGCATGAAAAGAACTCATTAGTTATGATGATATTATAGAGCATTTTGGAACAAGATGCATGGCATGAGTTTAATGCAAAATTGAACGTAATGAATGGATAAAAATTATTAGATGAACTCGTCATATTACCTAAATTGTAAATCTAATGGATGAACTTCATTTAGTTATTTACATTTTAATCTTAATAAATGAACTTCATCATAATAGTTATATTTTAACTAAATTGGTTGAACTCATTTATTTATTTACATTTTACTCTTAATAAATGAACTTCATCATATTAGCTTCATTCTAACTATAATGGATGTACCCATCAAGCTATCTATATTTTATCCCTAATGGATGAACTTAATTATTCTATTTACATTTCAACCTTAATAAATGAACTTCATCTTAATAGCTACTGTAGACACCTAAAAATGGTCAACGCTTGCGGGATCATACTTTAACATTTAGGCATTGCCTCATTTTAGGTTTTTGCATCGCATTAAAATTTTCTCCTATGTCACGCACTTGGTCTTTATCATTTGCGAGCATCGCGTCCTTCTTCTTCATCTGTCTCGCTTTCGAATTTGGTCTTGTCGACAACAATCTTCAGTCATGATTTTGGTCGATCTTTGTCCTTGTCAATCTTGTCATATTGCGATCGATTCATCATCGATCCTTGTCCTTTTCAATCATGTCAATTTGGTCAATTTGTCATTGATTTTTGTCAACCAATCTCAATCAAATCATTTATCAATCAAATGATTTATCAATCCAAAATCATGATCGAATCGATATCAATTATCCTTTGTCAAGACCTAATTGTCGTCTTTGCATTTCTAATTCATCTTCCAAGGTTTTATGATTTGTTCATTTAATCTTGTTTGGCATTTTCCCTCTAGGTTAAATAATTTATTTATTTATCCTAAGTCTTCTTGTCACAATTAAATGTTCATTTAATTGGCTAATTAATTCCTCCTATTTTTGTAAATTAATTAATGAATGAGAAATTATTAATTAATTTACCTAATTTGCATCAATTTCCTAATTTCCAAGTCATCATTTCTAACCTAATTTTCTAATTTCTCCTAAATTCCTAAATGTCTATTTCTATTTCAAAATCTTGTCATAATTCCTTGCATAGCAATTTGTCATAAATTGTCATAAAATCCTTGCATAGCAATTTGTCATACACATGTCATAATTTTTCTATTCTTGATTTGAATTTCCATTCAAATCATTATCATGCTAATTTGATCTTTTTCTCCAATTTCTCTATAAATTGGATGAATTTCTTCAATCAAATCCCTTGATTCTTGGCCCCTAATCAGATTATCGAATTTCTAATCAATCACACTTCGAGTACTTTTGAGCAATTTTCTTACCTACTTGCTTTCAATCATGTATGTGCACTTGTAGGTGAGATCCACAACCAAACTATTTGAAGAGGAAAGAAGAACAATGGAGCCGCATGAAGGAAGCATTTAGATCTACATCTGGTTTGCATAATCTTTAGTTTTGAATGTTTCATTTTCATGTCTTTATTGAGTGTGTTAGGATAGATCATTGCAATTTAAGCTTTCGTGATTGAGCTATTGACTATTATTGATATTTGCTTGTGATGATTTCCAGATTTCCTAGCTACAGCTACATTCTAACTATAATGGATGAACTCAATTGGTTATCTACATTTTAACCTTAATAAATGAACTTCATCTTAATAGCTACATTCTAACTATAATGGATGAACTCAATTGGATATTTTTCATTTTAACCTTAATAAACGAGCTTCGTTATGTTAGCTATATTGTAATTAAAATGGATGGACTTGCCAAGTTAACCATATTTTAACCTTAATGGATGAATTTACATGTTACCTATGTTTTAACTTCTATGGGTAAATTTCCTCATGTTAGCCTCATCTTCAACCATAATAGATGAACGCTTCCAAATTTTTATAATGTTAATTCACTAAACAAATTATATCCATGTTTCAAGTAATAGCATGTAATTAAGATATCCTACTTAATTGGATCAAATGTCGCAAGTTGAGTTAGGTGTTAAACTATGTAATCACGTTGGGAAACTCCTTAGGTTCATTTAGTCTTCCGCTATGTTATCTAAGCATGAGATAACTCCAATGTATCTTAATGTTGAGTCTCAAATTAAAAAATATATATTTGCACTCCATTTGAGTGTTTTAGGTTTAACCCTTCAGGGTTTCCTGGCAGGGCATTACACTTGGTATCAGAGCCTATGTTCCAACACTAGGATCTTTGGCTTCGCTTGTGCCCTTTGTTGGTGTGAGGTGTATTGACCTTATGTTGTATTCTTTTCCTCCTTGTTGTGTGAGTGTGATTGAGAAGACCTTATCTGGTGTGTAACATGTGTGTTCACACCTTGATTTCACCTTCTTGATGTGGGTGCTTTGGAATGATTATATGTGCTTTGTATGCTTATTGAGGTCTTGGTCTGCGATTTCTCTTATTCTGAAAGAGAGTCGTATGTACCTTCCTTACTGATTGTTGTACTCTTTTGACTAATCCTTTTGGGTTGGTTGGTGTTGTCTTGAGTCTAAAAGTATGAAATGTGCGTGTTTAAGGTTGTGATCTAGCTTAGTGTTGTTCGCTTGAAGGACTAGTATGGCAAATATTAAATGCTTATTATGTAGTAAATTGAATGATTATGACCCTTCCCCATCTCTCTCTCTAGAGGTTAAAATGTTTTGATATGGGTAATTATCTCTTATTTGAGTTTTCTTATTTCAAAAGAAAGGTTGCGATTTATTGAGCCCTTGTGTGAGCCTTATCACGCTTACGTGTTTTTAGATTATAAAAGGGCTTTGGTTTGAAAGTTAACGTTGGTTATTGAAAAAAAAAATTGTATGTTACATTAAAGAATTATCCATGTGTCTCGTAGGAGTAACATAATTAAATTCTATCTTAAGTAATGTGCATTAATATGTGAATTGTTGCTATGTGAAATCATCTTGTTTGTAAGAGGAGTATCAAAAGGGGACATGTTATAGTAGCTTCGAGAGTGTGTTAATGTGTTCCATGAAAGATTGTTTTATGTGCTTCTTCAAACTAGTTTGATTTAGGACCTATTTTAGCAATGCTCCTTTGAACTTGCCTTTGGGATATAGATAATTGCCTTATTGTGTTTAGAAAGTGTGAATGAAAGACTTGTTTGATGTGTATGCATTAATGTGTATTATTTAGTTGATAGCTCCTCATTTACCTTCTTGTCATATCTTGATTTTCAATGATAGGTTGCAGATTTGATATGTTTTTGTATTAAATTAGGAATAGTGAGTGTTCTCAAGAGGTCTTGTATTACCGAAAGATTGTCTGTCTTGATTTCTTGTTCAGAAAACTAGAACATTCTATTGCAACCATAATAATTGGAAATGTCATGTTAGGTATTTTTGGCATCCTCCTAAAAAGATAGCTAAATGCAAACCGTGCAACTAAAATGATAGACTTATATCTAAGCATATAGTGTGACCTTGTGGATCTTATGTATTCATAGGAAATAGTTTAATTTTCAAACTCTCTTTCCCCTTCTCCTTGCCTAAGATCATAAGATTTTTAGAAATGCTACTAAGAATGTAGTGATTTAAGAAGAATTTTTATAACGCATATGAAATTGTATGTTTTCTTTTGGCTTCTGATTGAAAGAGGAAAGTTTTTCGCTTTGGAAAAGAAAATTGCATAGTTAGTAATGTGAATGCAAATGCTTAGTGGAATTTGAGAAAGATATCGGAATGGCGTTATTTCCTTGTGTAAGTTTGAATTGTTAAGAATTTCAGTACGTGTATCTAGAGTAAACTTTATTTAGTGATTCATGTGGAAAGAATAGGTAAAACCCTTCTTGAGTAGATGATAGCATATTGAAAATTACCCCCGTAAATGTGACTAAACCAGTAATGGTGCTATACCTTGTGTGTTGTAAGAAACCCATGCTTGCTATGTGTGCCCATGGGATGGTGAAGTAATCAACCATGGAGGATATGTTTGCTTATGAGTATGGGAAACCATACTGTTTATGTGATGTTGCTTATTTGTTTCCTTACTGAGTGCCAACCCACGGGTTGTTGATAAGTCAGTATGTGAAGGGGTAGTATTAGAAGCCACCATTCCTTGAATAGTATGGAACGACGTACGAGTAATGTCAACACAAAGCGACTTTAGCTTCCCTATTTCAAGGAAAAATATAGTTATATAATAAAATTGTATTATAGGTGTACTCAATACTTTCCCTTGTGATGAACTGATTTATGAGGTTCATATGTGCCAACCTATTCCTATCCTTTATTTGAGCATAATTGATGACAGTTCTTGAGCATAATGATGGGTTTTATTGGAGCATCTTTTGCCTTGTCTTCATGAGAGGCATGTTATTTTTCACATGAGCTGTCAATTGACTAGTGTTGGTAGACTTGTGGGTAGACCTTAGCCACGTATACCTCTAGCTTACGGTGAGTATCCTGAGAGGAACATCGCTATGCAGGGTGTGACCTACGCATGCCCTTTTCCGTGAGGTACACTACCATGCAGGATACATCCATTGTGTGTTCTTTCTACTTGGAGTGTTGTCATGTTGTGCTAAGACACAATGCGGGATGTAGTAGACATTGCCATGTGGCCTATCAATAGGTTTAGGGTAGAGCCATGCCGCGTGATGACATGATGCAGGGTGATGTCGAGGTGTACACTGCCATGCCATGCAGATGTGTGACTAGGCCACACCACATGATGAGCTACTGCAATAGCTAGATGATTGTTCCTTCCTTCCTCGTTGGTGGCTAGATGCTAGTCACATAGTGATGTTATGTGCACTTATGATATTTATTTATTTTTTATTTCCTTGTGGGCCAGAAATTTATTTTATTTTGACCTTGAAGGTTTAGCCACAATCTTGTGATCTTTTGCTTACTTGATTTGATGTTGCAATTCCAGAATTATTTTCTTGCCTTACTATTGGAATTGACGATTATTATCTTTATTCTTCTATACTTTGGTGGCTAAACTAGTTTATCCTTGTTGTTTTAATATGTTGTTCTTGTGTTGAAATGTGAATTCCTCTCCAAGAACATAGGAGATGGTCTTGGTTGAGTGTATACGAGGAAGTAGATGTAGGGAACCTTGAGGATGGGGGTATGTGAGGTTGTGAGATAGCTAGGATCCACTACCTACCTTTGAGTGGTGACTATCTCTTGGAGGCTAAACACCTTACGCAACAAGGGATGTTCACGAGGGTCTTGTATGTAAGGTAGCACTACTATGGTGTACCCTAGCACCATCAAGCCCTTGAGTGAGATGTTGGAAATTTATGATCATGTTAATTGTTTTGAGATCAGGCATAGAGATATTGATCATGCATGTTATCTTTGACCGAGCATTAGACATGCTCACATGTGGCCTTTTGTGTTGTGCAATCCAGTTATGTGGATGGTTATTATGTGTAATAATAGATTAAATGGTGTTAACTTGTCACTATGATTGGGACATAGGCATTGGAAAAGTTCTTATATGCCTGGAAAGTGTAAACAATTGAGTTATTTACATTGCCCCTATTTATTGAAATGTTAACTTGGTTGTAGAAATTGATATTTGAAGCTAGTCCTATGCGATAAAGTTTTGTTAAAAGATGAATTGGTAAAAGAAATTGATCATGAGGGCATGTTTTCTTGCCATGTTTGGTAGAATGAGTATGGTAATTGTGGTTATTTTTTTTATGCTATAATTTGGTGTAATGAAAGGAAGAAAATTCTTGTTTCTCTGCTATGATTGTGGATAATTCCTAGAATATTTTTAAGAAGTGTATGGCTTTAGAGGTATCTTGCCTATGGATAAGGACATTCTTAGAGGATTTAGCAATAATGTTTCATTTATTTACAGAAAGATTCATATGTGCAGATTTATAATTGTTAATTGAGTTTCAGGGCTAATACGTGTTGCATGAGTTCTGCTTAGCCTTATGATTTCCTGGAGTAAGTCGAAGCCTGGGGGGGAGAAATGTAGTGCCCCTACCCTAGTCAGCTTTCCAAAACCAGTTTGACCTTGATTGATTTCCTATGTGGCATTCTTGAATGGTTGATTTACCATGATGTAATATTGTAGATTAGATAATATGAATATTGTCCGTACCTGTTATTGTGCTTTCACATCGATTCATATGTAAGTTTAATTGTTTCCCTAATTCTTGTTATAAATCTCAAGCTAACACCTTCATTGAATATGTGTGTGTGTGTGTGTGATTGTGTGACTCATGGTTGCAGGAGATTGCAGGTACAGTACCGCCTAGGTGTGAGGTTCGTCTCCATCAGGGTTCACAGCGTTAAGTATACCTCTTTCATCCTTATAATTTGGATTAGGTGGTCTTAAAACCCTCATCTTGCCTTAGTCATGCTCAAGTGAGCATCGTGTGTGGTCCATCGGTTTCCCTTTTCGTCTGGGTTTGTGGGTCTTGTGTTTGGTTGGCTTTCTTGGTTTGTGTGCCTTGAGTGTGGTAAAATTGAGTATTTCATCCTAAGCATTTAATTTGATTTAATGTGCTCATTTACACATTAGTAATTGATAAATTAAAATAAATAGGTTTCTTTTATGTGATTTATCATTAATTAAAAAGATTGCTCTATTTATGTCTGTAGCAAGTTTAATTTAATGGTTAATTTTAAATAACGAATTTAATTTAGTGTATGCGTTTTAAAAAGGAAAGATTTAAAGTTATTTGAAATAGAAATAATTTAATCTCTTTTGCATTTTGGAAAAAGAAAGGTTAATTTTTATTATTTAAGAAAATCAATTTTTATTAGAAAAGCAAGTTTAATTTATATGTATATTTGACATAGTGTGAAAGATTGATTTTGGGAATTTAATTTAATT
Source organism: Cryptomeria japonica (assembly GCF_030272615.1). Classification (NCBI taxonomy): domain Eukaryota; kingdom Viridiplantae; phylum Streptophyta; class Pinopsida; order Cupressales; family Cupressaceae; genus Cryptomeria; species Cryptomeria japonica. The sequence continues at coordinate 373,612,861 of NC_081415.1, forward strand.
CAAATATTTTATCCTCATCAATATTGTGAAATATAAATGTGAGCTTAGTTAATATTGAGAAAATTAAAATTTAATGAGAGAGAAGCATTTTTAATTTTAATTTGAAAAGCAAGTTAGATTATTTGAATAGTTGAAAAGAATGATTATTTTCATTTTTTATTTAAAAAGTGTTTAAATTCGAAATTAAAAAATTAGGTCAAAAATTTCATTCTTTTAACCTAGGTTGGAAAAATATTTTGGGGGGTTGTTGATTTTTTTGGAAAAAAAAAAAGGAGAAAGATATTTTGGAATGGAGATTGGGGGTTTTGGAAGGATGGATTTGTCTACAGCTGCAGGTTGGGCTCTTCTTCAAAAATCTTGCCAGGAATGCTAAAGGAGGTAGGATTCTTGTTTAACTTTTTATTTCGTTGTTAAATCAAGAAATGTGTTCGGTTGTTCTTCATGAAAAATCTGGTTTAAGAATCCATGATTGTTCTCAGATTTGAGTTTTAGCCTTGGAAAAATTTGTTGCACTGTTTTGAATTGTGGAAAGATGGTTAAATCATTGTATGAAAAATGGTTCTTTTCTTGCCCAAATATGGACTTTGGTTGAAGAAATTCATTTGTGGTTTTGGTTGTTCATCAAAGTTTTGAGTATTAGATAACCTGTGATTTTTAAATATATATATATATATATATATATATATATGTTAGAGTCTCTGTGTGAGACTGTGTTTTTTTATTATTATTCATCTCTGAGGGTTTATGTTTTATTTTTTAAAGGAAAAAATTGTACTATTTTATTAAAGTAAAAATCAAAATTTTTAAAGTTTGAAAGAGAAAAGATTTTTTTGGGGGGGGAGCCAAAGCTCAACCCATGCCCCTCCCCTTTCTATCTCTCGCAGAGTCGCAGAGCCCCTGCGTCCACCTTGTAGAGGCAGAGGGGTTGTGTCCACGTCAGTGGCCGCAGCTACGCTACTCCACAAGGTGGAGGTCGAAGGGTTTGCGACCCCCACGGCGGCCACAGAGACCCCGGCTCCACTGTGTGGAGGCCGAGGGTCTACGTCCACCGTGGTGGCCACAAGCCCGACGGCTAGGGCACAACTGCCCCCACTCCCATGGATGGGAGGTGGGTCCGTGGCTGCCCTAGGGTTTGCCGCTCTCCATGTAATTTAAATTTATAATTTCTTTTGTAGTTTTAACAAAAAATAATAATAATATAAATATATTAAAATTTTAAATTAATATATTTTATTATTATTAAATTCTAAGTAATATATATTATTATTGTATATTAATTATTAATTATGGATTAATGTATATTGTAGATATATATTAATTTAGATAATTCATATATTAATATATATTATTAATTATATATTAATTATTGGCCCTTTTATAGCGTATATTCCCAATGAATAAACAATTGTTGTTCGGTTGTTAATTTTTATTAAGTTAGGTATATATTGGGATATATATGTGTTATTTAATCTTTTCGGATGGCAAAATTGTTTTAAATATATGCAAGGGGATTTTATTTCATTAGGAAAGGTTTTCCCATTTCTTTATTTTCTTTTAATGTATACTTCCTTTTTATAAAGGGTAAATTTGTGTTGCTAGAAAAGGGGACTAGAGTATTGTTCCAAACCAGTATGTCAATGATGTTTATCTAAGGGTTAAATAACATATTTAGACGATTAATGCTTTACATTCATGTGAACTTGGTTGAAAAACTGGTAGGGATGTAGTTATCTTATGTCTTGATGCATATGAATGTAGTGAGTAGAAAACCAAGAATGACCTGGACCTGGATGAGGTAGAAAACCGAAAACAACTTAGATCATTTAGAAAACTTGATCAACCTTTAAATGTTTAAATCAATATGGGAAAAGATTGTATTTTTTTTTGGTTATTTTTGTCGCAAGTTCTAATTGTTGTATTTGCTTTTGTTTAAAGTAATGGCAAGACCTGGATATGTTTGTTTGGACCCTATCATCTGGTTGTTTTGAGGTTGGCCATAGTTGGTTAGGCTCCTAGTTAGAGTACCGTCAGACAATGGACCTTTGTATCAGCTTTTAATATTCTCTGTTGGATCCGTTTCTATTTAGGGATCATTTAGGATTTATTAACTGAAGTGGTCATTTGTATATTGGTTGTGCTCGCCTATAAGGCGGGAATGTAAATGATGTGAACCCTATGTAACTATAACTTAATTAATTATCAGAGGGGTAGTTGAGCAAACTCGGAGATGTAGCCCTCTAGGGGTGAACTCCGAGATCATTTTGGTGTTATGTGATACTTTTGTTGTTGTGTTTCATGGTTAGTGTTAGCATGTATGGATGTCAATTTGATAGAATGTATAAGTGGGTTAGATGAGAATTATCATAATGCATGTATGTAGTCATCTTTTAAATGCAATAAATGGATCATGAAGGAATGTACTCTAGTATTGTTAATGAAAATAAGTAAGCATGAAAAGAATTCATTAGTTATGATGATATTATAGAGCATTTTGGAACAAGATGCATGGCATGAGTTTAATGCAAAATTGAACGTAATGAATGGATAACAATTATTAGATGAACTCGTCATTACCTAAATTGTAAATCTAATGGATGAACTTCATTTAGCTATTTACATTTTAATCTCAATAAATGAACTTCATCATAATAGCTATATTTTAACTAAATTGGTTGAACTCATTTAGTTATTTACATTTTACTCTTAATAAATGAACTTCATCATATTAGCTTCATTCTAACTATAATGGATGTACCCATCAAGCTATCTATATTTTAACCTAATGAATGAACTTCATTATGCTATTTACATTTCAACCTTAATAAATGAACTTCATCTTAATAGCTACATTCTAACTATAATGGATGAACTCAATTGGTTATCTACATTTTAACCTTAATAAATGAACTTCATCTTAATAGCTACATTCTAATTATAATGGATGAACTCAATTGGATATTTACATTTTAACCTTAATAAATGAGCTTCGTTATGTTAGCTATGTTGTAATTAAAATGGATGGCCTTGCCAAGTTAACCATATTTTAACCTTAATGGATGAATTTACATGTTACCTATGTTTTAACTTCTATGGGTAAATTTCCTCATGTTAGCCTCATCTTCAACCATAATAGATGAACACTTTGAAATTTCTATAATGTTAATTCACTGAACAAATTATATCCATGTTTCAAGTAATAGCATGTAATTAAGATATCCTTCTTAATTGGATCAAATGTCGCGAGTTGAGTTAGGTGTTAAGTTATGTAATCACATTGGGAAACTCCTTAGGTTTGTTTAGTCTTCCGCTATGTTATCTAAGTGTTAGATAACTCCAATGTATCTCCATGTTGAGTCTCAAATTAAAAATATATATATTTACACTCCATTTGAGTGTTTTAGCTTTAACCCTTCGGGGTTTCCTGGCGGGGCATTACATTGAAATAGCTGAGTTCAAGGCACAAGTCTTAGTATAGTGGGATTTACATTGGGATATTACAGATGTTGGGATGACACTTGATTTTGAGACTTTATTCAAAGAATGTCCCTTCCCTATACTAATAGGACCAAGAGAGCCAGCTCCCAGGATACAAGATGGCACTAATGGGGAGGCACCCTTGAGGAGGAGGAGACACCAAAGGAGAGGCCAAGCATACAAGGGAGAGGAGGAGGATGAGGGGGATGGAAGCAAGGAAAGACATCCACCAAGGACACCTAGGAGTAGGGGAGGATAGCACAGAGGAGCACAGGATTCTCAGCGATGGGCATGGGTGCAGGTGAAAATACCCGTATAGGTACATGCATAGAAAGGTCCTCAAAGAGGAGGGTATGAGAAAAAGACAAAGACTAGAGGTTCAAGGACCACAAGATCAAGATGTGGTAGTATTACAGGTACAGGTACAAATGTGTGATGTATAAATTGTTCGCATGTGATGAAGTGGTGACAATGTATGTTGTCATTAATGTCAATAAGTGAATAGGTATGTGGTACCCAAGCAGGTGAGCCGATATGAACCAGTATGAAGACTGGAAGTGGCTATAGTCAACCAGGATGGAGTGAACAAGTGTCGGGGTTCATAGTTTGACTATCAGTTGGTAGTCTCAATTCAACTCTAGGGTTTCCGGTTTGGCTTGTGCGATGCAACTGATGATGTCTTGTGATGAGTTAGTTAAGAACAATGATAAGGAACAAGATACCACGTCAGCTATGTGCACATGAAGGATTTCTTCAAGGATCTTACGCATGAATATCGAATGCATTGAATGTCTACCTCGAGAATGTGCATTTTTCTTAGAGGTATGAGAAAAGCACGTGATGGGTTACTGTTTTCTAGTTGCGATGAAGATTGGACATTGCAGAATGACTTGATATTTTTCTCAGATTGTTCTATTCTATGCAAAGCATTTTAATGGTCAGGATTGGACCACTTGTAACTCTAAACCTAAAATGCTTAGGGTTTAGGGTTTATGCTAATCGACCTAATGGTTGTTGTTTATAAGGTCGATGATGTTTGTTATTATTTGTTGTTGACAAAATTTGTGTGTGTGTTAGCATGTTTCGATACTTGCCAAACCAGAGTGAGGAATTTGTAGAGTGTGATTGCAGAAGAGAGGAACTAAAAGGGATCTTCCTTAGCAAGAAGTGTTGTTATCAGATCGGAGTGTTTTATCTGTTGTATTCTAACCATTTTAATAGAAGGTAAATCCCTTGACCGAGTAGCTTTAATAGGGTTTTTTGTAAATCCTCTAACCAGGTGGCTCAAGTTCATTGAGTTATTTAAATCCTCTAGCAAGGTAACCTTTAACAGGGTTTCAACCTTTAATAGGATATATAGCCATCCCTTAACGGGGTGAACCCTAACAAGATCAGTTCCTAACAGAACCTTATTGTAAAGTCTTTAACCGAACTAGGCTCCTAACAGAGTGGACTTCAAAAGAGTTCAAAAACAAGCTTGTGGGTATTCATTCCCACCGTGGTTTTTCCCATTTGGAATTCCACATGAAAAAATTGTGTGTCATGGGTTGTGTATTTTTCATGAGATGATTCAGTTTTTTTGTTTTGTTGTATGTGCATGTTGAGCTAATGGTTGTGATATTACTAATGCAACTCATGCATGTTCAAACTGGTAAAATAGTTATCTAGATTAGAAAAGGGTTGTATGCTATTTGATGTACTTTTGTTTTACCGATTTAGTTGTCTAAAGCATTTTTGTTTAACTGGTATTGTTATGGCTAAGTACAATGGTATAGACAATTGGTTATCTATGTTCACTAAATGTTAAAATATTAAAGCAAGTTTTGTCTGTACTGATTTACACCCCCCCCCCTCTCAATACTGGTTAGAGTATTAGATATTCATCATTATTCATCAATTGGTATCAGAGCACCTCTAGGACCTCGGTGATATAAGCTTAACCACTTGAGGCAAAAGATCTTACTTTAATGATGAAGAGGGAAGGCCCTAAGTTCAATAGGGACAACTTTAAAATATGGAAGGATAGAGTGAAGATTTATATCAAGATTTTGGGTGCCCAACACTAGAACTATGTTGAGAATGCCTATGTAATCCCTACTGGCACTTTGACCGATGCTCAGAAAAGAGAGATTCAAGAAAATAGGCAAGTCATGGAATCCCTTATTAGCAGCCTGTCCGACATTGAGTTCATTGATGTACAATATAAGGACAGTCCTAAGGATGTTTGGGACACATTAGAAACCATTTATGGCAGTGATGAGCATGTCAAGAAGGCTAACGAAGAAATCCTTAGAGGAAAATTTGAAGACATGAGGATGGTTGAAGGATAGACCATTCAAAAATATGGCATAAGGATCAAGATTGTGGTTGGAGATATCAAGAGCACTGGTGGAACAATTGATGATGTCACCATTGTCAGCAAAGTTATCAGATTATTGTTACCGGTCTATGCAATCAGGGTTGTCGCTATTCAGGAGCTAAGTTCTATCGACAAAACCAAGGTATCTTTAGACCCCATTATTGCAAAGTTAACTGCATATGAATTGAATAGCTATGATGGTAGTGTTTAGAAGACAGAGTCAGCCTTTAGAGTGTATGTTTCTTCTGCACCAACCAGAAAAGGAAAAGAGGTCAGCACCAATTATGAATCAAGGCCAAGCAGAGATATGGACGATGAGGAAATTCTAATGGAGTTTGAAGCTCTTCTTGCCAAGAGATTTCCAAAAAGCATCAGAAAATATAGAGGTAAGCTTCCTCTAAAATATTTTTCCTGCAATAAGATAGGACATATAGTTGTTAACTATCCTAACAATGATAATAAGGATAAACCGGAAAGGTTTAGAAAGTATAAAGGAGGAGGTAGGAGAAACTGTCTTGTTGCAGTAGATGAAGGTGTTATTGATGAAGAATCTGATGATGAAGAGAATGAGGACATAGTGTTTGTAGTTGTAAAGGAAGAGGTGTCTGATCAGAAAGCCCTTGTCTCTCGTATTAAGAACTCTAATGAGTGGATCATTAATAGCGGGTGTTCTCACCACATGACTGGTGAGCAGAGAAAGTTTCTAACTCTAGAAGAATATGATGGAGGTGTTTTCCGGTTTGGCAAGGATGCACCTTGCATGGTGAAAGGAAAATGATCCATCTCACTGAATGGAAAGAGCAGTGTGGATGACATCTACTAGGTAGAAGGCCTTAAGCACAACCTTTTGAGTGTTGCTCAGCTGAATGACAAAGGAATTATTCTAGAGTTCAAAGGTGGAGTCTGCAGAATGATTGGAAAGAGTGGTGAACTTATTGCCACTGGTAAGAAGAGCAAACAAAACCTATTTCAGCTAAATGCTAAGATTAGTCAGTGCCTGATGGAAAAATTTGATGACAGTTGGGTATGGCATAGGAGACTCTGTCATATGAATTTTGATAATATTGTTAAAGCTAGTAATATCAAGGCAGCAAGAGCATTGCCCTTGCTGAACAAACTAGAGAATACTTTATGCAGAGAATGTCAACTTGGGAAGATGTCTTCCTCAACACTCAAAGGTAAGTCTTTTTTAGCAGAGAACTTACTTGATCTAGTGCACACCGATTTGTGTGGGACGATGAAGACAAGAAGTATTCAGGGAGATCGGTATTTCATGATCCTTATTGATGACTGCTCAAGAATGATGTGGGTCACATTCTTGAAATACAAGTCTGAGGAATTTAGAAAGTTCAAAGCCTTTAGAGCATTGGTGGAGAAGTAAAGCGGCAGAAGAATAAAATGCCTAAGAACCGATCAGGGAGGTGAATTTACTTCTGATGAATTCAAGAAGTACTATGAAAAGAATGGCATCAAGAGGCATTTGTCTGCCCCAAGGACACCAGAGTAGAATGGCATAGCAGAAAGGAATAACAAGACTATAGTTGAAGCGGCAAGGACTATGTTGATTCAAGGAAACATCACTCACACATTTTGGAGGGAAGCAGTGAGCACTGCAGTCTATACTATGAACCGGGTACTTATCAAGAAAGGTAAAGACAAAACCCCTTACGAGTACTGGAATGGAAGAACTCCTAGTGTGAGTTATTTCAAAGTGTTTGGCAGTAAGTGCTATATCAAGAGAGGTGAGCATCAGAGCAAGTTTGATGCTAAGTATGATGAAGGAATATGTCTAGGATATTCCACTAAAAGAAAAGCTCTCAAATGCTACAACAAAAGGACTTGGAAAATTGTTGAGAGTATCAATGTCAGGGTTGATGAATCCCCTGAGGAGCCTAAGGAAACTAGTAGCAAGCAAGCGGAAGATGAATTGGGTGTAGCCTTCTGGGAACCAGTTAAGAAGGAAACAAGTTGCAAAGACCAAAAAGACCTCAGTGTTCCTATACCGGTAGAAGTTGTAGTAAGTGAAGAAGAAGATGAAGTGGAAGAAGAAGAGGAAAAGCAAGCAGAACCAACTAGGGTCATTCCTAGGTATGTGAAACTACATCATGATCTGAAGTAGATCATAGGAGACAAAGATGTTGGGATATTCACAAGGAGAAAGGTGAAAGAAAAATATTGCATGATTTCAGAGTTTGAGCCTAAAACCACTAGAGAGGCACTTACCGATGAAGAATGGATAAAGGCAATGGAAAAGGAGCTGGACCAGATAGAAAAGAATGCAACATGGTCCTTGGTACCCAGACAAGAACACAAGAATGTCATAGGTACCAAATGGGTCTTCAGGAATAAGTTGAATGAAGAAGGCATAGTGGTAAGGAATAAGGCAAGACTTGTATGCAAGGGATATGCTCAGGAAGAGGGAGAAGACTATGGAGAAACCTTTTCCCCAGTGACAAGACTAGAAGGTGTCTAGATGCTACTTGCATTTGCATCATTTAAGGGATTCAAGGTATACCAAATGGATGTGAAGTCTACATTCTTGAATGGAATCCTAGAAGAAGTGTATATTGAGCAACCAGATGGGTTTGCTTTGTCAGAAGATAGTAACATTGTGTGTAGATTACACAAGGCCTTGTATGGATTGAAACAAGCACCAAGGGCATGGTATGAACAATTACACTCTCATATTGTGAAGATAGGATTTCAGAGAACAAGTGAGGATAGCAACATCTACCTAAAATCTGAAGGTGATCAAATATTGATCTATGAAGTATTTATAGATGACATAATCTTTGGAGGAGATGATGAAATGACTCATACATTTGTAGATTAAATGAAGAAAGAGTTTGAGATGTCTCTGATTGGAGAGATAAAGTTCTTCATTGGTCTACAGATTCAGCAGATGAAGGAGTGTATCTTCATTACCTAGTCCAAGTATATCAAAGAGGTATTGAAGACCTTTGGCATGGAGGAAAGAAAACCGGTTGGAACACCAATGGTGACCAGCTGCAAACTGACAAAGGAGGATGATACAACGTTGATGGATGAGAAGGAGTATCGGTCAATGATCGATAAGCTGCACTATGTGGTGTACAGTAGACCAGATATTGCTCATGTAGTGGGCATAGTGGCCCATTTTCAGAAGAGTCCTGGAGAATCCCACTTGGTAGCGATAAAGAAGATTCTTAGATATCTGAAAGGGATAGTTGATTATGGACTGTGGTATCCATATAATGGCAAATTTGATTTCAAAGTGTTTACCGATGTAGATTGGGCAGGTAATGTGGACGACCGGAAGAGTACAACCGGTGGAGCGTTCTTCCTTGGTGGGAGACTCGTCTCATGGCATGCTAGATAGCTTCAAAGTGATTATATCTGAACCGGTGAGTATTTTATGGGATAATACTAGTGCAATCAATATTTCCAAAAATCCAGTATTGCATGCTAGGACCAAGCATATTAAGCTCAAGTATCATTTCTTGAGAGGTTGTATTAGAACATGTTTCCAGTAAGGTGCAGCTAGCAGACATATTCACTAAGCCCTTACCAAAGACTACATTTACCTATTTGAGAGGTGAATTAGGGGTTCTGCCCCTTCATGAAGTAAACTAAATTTTTCTGCTCCACATCAGTCAGGTACTACCATTTTAGATCTTACAGGATTGATGTTTTGAAGGATGCTACTCCATATGGGGAGCAGCATAGTGGAGATTGGAAGGTTGTGCCTCCACTTTGGCATTGTTGTCAAAGGGGGAGAAGATATCTAATGATGTACGAGGGAGAAGATGTTGAGCATATACACACTGATCAGTCCAGGTAATGGTGATCCTTCAAGTTGCATAGGTATAGTATCAACCAGTGTATGCATTTTTAACTGAGCAATGATTCACTGAGTATTGCCATCAATGCCAAAGGGGGAGATTGTTGGCATATGATGAAGTGGATGCAATGTATGTTGTCATTGATGTCAATAAGTGAACAGGTATGTGGTACCCAAGAAATTGAACTGGTATGAACCAGTATGAAGATTGGAAGTGGCTATAGTCAACCACGATGGAGTGAACCGATGTCGGGGTTCACAGTTTGACTATCAGTTGGTAGTCTCAATTCAGCTGTAGGGTTTCCAGTTTGGCTTGTACGGTGCAACCGATGATGTCTTATGATGAGTTATTTATGAACAAGGATAAGGATCAAGGTGCCACATCATCTATGTACATGTGAAGGATTTCCTTGAGGATCTTATGCATGAAGATCAAATGCATTGAATGTCTAGAATGTGCGTTTTTCTTAGAGGTATGAGAAAAGCGCGTGATGGGTTACTATTTTCTAGTTGCGATGAAGATTAGATAATGCAAAATGACTTGAGATCTTTCTCAGATTATTCTATTCTATGCAAATCATTTTAACGGTCAGGATTGGACTACTTGTAATTGTAAACCTAAAATGCTTAGGGTTTAGGGTTTATGCTAACCGACCTAATGGTTGTTGTCTATAAGGTTGATGATGTTTTTTATTGTTTGTTGTTGGCAAAATTTATGTGTGTGCTCACATGTTTTCATACTTGCCAAACCAGAGTGAGGAATCTGCAGAGTGTTATTGCAAAAGAGAGGAACTGAAAAGGATCTACCTTAGCAAGAAGTGTTGTTATCAGATCGGAGTGTTTTACCTATTGTCTTCTAACCATTTCAACAGAAGGTAAATCCCTTGACTGAGTAGCTTTAACAGACTTTGTTGTAAATCCTCTAACCAGGTTGTTCAAGTTCATTGAGTTATGTAAATCCTCTAGCAAGGTAACCTTTAATAGGGTATATATCCATCCCTTAACCGGGTGATCCCTAATAGGATTGGTTCCTAACATAACCTTATTGTAAAGTCTTTAGCCAGACTAGGCTCCTAACAAAGTGGACTTCAAAAGAGTTCAAAAACAAGCTTGTGGGTATTCATCCCCACTGTGGTTTTTCCCATTTGGGTTTCCATGTGAAAAATTTGTATCATGGGTTGTGTATTTGTCATGAGATGATTGAGTTGTTTTTGTTCTGTTGTATGTGCATGTTGAGCTAATGGTTGTGATATTACTAATGCAACTCATGCATGTTCAAACTAGTAAAATAGCTATCTAGATTTGAAAAGGGTTGTATGCTATTTGATGTACTTTTGCTTTACCGGTTTAGTTGTCTAAAGCATTTCTGTTTAACTGGTATTGCTATGGTTAAGTAAAATGGTATAGACAATAGGTTATCTATGTTCAGTGAATGTTAAAATATTGAAGAAAGTTTTGTTTGTATTGATTCACCCTCCCTCTCAGTACCGGTTAGAGTATTAGTTGTTCATCATTATTCATCATAAATGAAAGCACAAGCTACACATATAGTGGCCTTGAGGCAATAGGTAGAGACATTGGTTAGAGAGAGTGATATCACCATTCGGTGATATATTAGGGTATAGGAATCCATCAATCATGTGAGAGCCACACACAAGGATGATATCAACTCAAGGATGGATTTTGTGTTTAGGGCAGCCCAAGAGATAACGTACTAGTGGCACTTATATGAGGCTATAGTGCCAACATGGTAGAGAGTGGGGATATTCAAAATGAGATCACAAGGTAGGTCATGTAGATAATGAATAGATAATGGTAGGGTTATGGGGCCACCTAGGGAGCTATCAAGAGGAGCAGAAGGTATAGTACATTTCAGGGCTCAAAGACCTTTGAGATTGGCTAGTTTTGAGGGCATCAATTCATCATATCCCCTATTGAATCCCACTTTTGTATTAGTTTTGTACGATGATATGTAGACACCTAGAGTTATTTTAGGCTCTCAGTAGTTTTTATCATTTTGACATCATTGTATATGATACATTATTTTTATATATATGAGATGAGATCTATTCCTAGCGGCGACTATAGGCATGTGTTCCTATATGATGTTCTCTAGGATTCTATGATCCTATATGATTTTTATGATGTTTATGTAATGTAGTTATGATTTGTGCTATACAATTCTTATAATGATTATTCATTTATGATATGGTCCTATATGATGATTCTACATGATTCTATATAATGATGTATGGCTTATTTTATATGTATGTTTTATCAAGATGTATGTAGAATAATATTATGTTGATATGCATCTATTGACCTATGATGTATACATTATGATGTATTATGATGATTATGTACTAACCTATGTGTATGCGGGATGGATGTTATGTGATCTACTTATATGTGCATGAGTGACATGTGGTATTGCAAGATGGAAGTTGATACGATAGACTGACGTGTGGTGATGCAAGATGGATGCTAATGCAATGCATGCCCCTAGTATTGTTGTTATGTCATTATACTCAGACAGATAATATGGGACTACATGAGATGAAGGCCAAAGGGGAGGAAATATAGGGAATGATGGAAGGTAGAAGATATGAGGGTGATGAGCTTCTTGTGCATTTTTATTATCATTGAGATTATTATGGAAAATTATTGTGTGACCATCCACATATGTTTTTGACCTAGATAGTCGACATACCATTTGAATGGAGATAAGACACTTTCAAATAAGGATACCCATATTCACACCAAATTCATTATGTCCTCAATGATCATAGGTCAACATATCCTCAAACGAGCCATAGTATTACTAGAGAACAATCCACAAGCAACAATCAAGTGAACATGCCCCATCTTGGCCACTCTAATCCATATACATCCTTTAGAAGTATAGGAGATATGTCACCCAAAATATAAAATCAAAAGAAAAATGAAAGACCCAAAACTAACCGGAAATAAAATCCTCATGTCATAGATGTTTCTTGCCATAGATATAAAAAAATGTTTTGTCTAATCACAATATTAATAGTATCCTAATAAAGAACAGACAATGATAAGGCAAACATGATCACCAATTCTGCTAGTCAATATGCTAAAGAGATTGATTTTATTGAAGCCCAAATGTTTCTCATGTCTCATCTACAACTGTCTTAATCCCTGAAGCGGACACTTTATTAAGAATAAATGCAAAAACTTTATTGTGAATCGGTGGTGCACATGAAACTTTATTTTAAATTGTGAGGGAAAGAAGGAAAGTGTATGTGTAGGGAAAAAAGTGAGACTAAGTATGGAAACCCTAATCCCACTCTCATACACACTCATAGAATATGAAAGTGTAGCGTCCTAAAATTGTGACACTTGCAATTTTGACTTCATTTGGGTCTTTACGATGGCGATGCAACACGGAACCTGAATGGAGACCCCGAAACCTGTTTATGACACCAAAAATTGCATTTTTCAAGCACCCTGGCCTGATCCTCCTTACACCCCGTTGTCCCTGGAGGTGGGACCATGGCGCCCAGTGCCCTGGTCCTTCAAGACTAGGGCGCCTAGCGCCCTGGTCCCCCAGGACCATGGCGCCCAGCGCCCTGGTCCCTGGCCGTATTTTGGGCCCAGTCTCCTATGGGGTTTTGGGTCTTTATGTTTGCAATTTGGAAAATAGTACTTCCTGGTCGGCCCAAGGTCAGAGAAATCAGTCTATCAACCCTAATTGACAAGTATATAAACTACATTTCCTCTCCCATTTTGGTAGATGGAAAAAAGGTGGAAACGATATTCAAACATTCAAGCATTCAAGCATTCAAGCATTTCTTCAAGCAATTGAGCATTCTAAGTCTCCATTCAAGGCTAAGTGTTGCATTCAAGACAAGGATTCAACCATTGAAGAGGAGATCACATATCACATACAACATACAACATACAACAACATCTACACCTTCGCATGTAAGAATACAAACATTCTTACAACAAGGTACTAGTGCTTGTTTTACATTACAAACATTTACATTTACAGCATTCTCATTTCTTGGTTAATTCCAAAACCGGGGTTTGACCTAAGGGCAAACCCCTCATCCTTAACCCCCCAATCGTCCTCTCTTTTCTATGTGTAGGTTGTAGGTACATGGCTGTAATTGAAGATCTGGAATCCTTGTGCAGAGACGAACAGATCCACCTTCGTTTCGTGGATTTTTCGGAGGATCGTGTGCACGCCGGGCACCATCATCCCGTCAACTTTCGCTCAAATTTGTAGAATAGCACCATCTTGACATTCTACTGCTAATTCCAGGTCCACAGTTTCATATCATATTCCTATCTCTGTTTATAAGTGAATCTTTCCTACTTTACATGCATTCCTAGTTCAATCATTCCATCTACATTTCTTTACAAAAGAGGGTATGCTTGCTATCACAACCGTTGAAACTCATATAGAATCCAATCTTGCATTGCATGGGATTGGATCTTGTGGGTTTCAACCCCTCTTTTGAATGTAAAGTCTCCCCTAAGTGAAAACCATCAACCCTAGTGACTCTCCCTTCTCTCTCCTTGGAGTTGGGGAGGGGAGAACGACTGGGGTTCGATTTTTCCGCTTTACATTTTGGTGAACCCGATGTGAACATCCTCATTCTGATTACTCATGGTTAGATCTGAAAATTTTGCTTTCCTAAATTTCCATGTTTGATCTTTTGCAAATTTTAGAGGTTGATTGCATAAAAACCCTAAAATTTTCTTTTTAGTAATTAAACTTGTGAAATGTTTAATTGTTAATGCTTGTTTCAGATCTACCCTTCTATTGCAAATTGTCAATTCATATTTGTGCTTTAATTTTGAAAATTAAGTGGTTAAATGTCAAAACCCTAATTTTTAAAACCTTCTTGATTCAACCTTTGACTGATAATTTCACTAATCAAAACACCTCCAAATCGGCTGTAACTTTGGATTCCGCAATAAAATCACAATATCTTTCATCCCTGAAAATTTGGAAAAAAGTTGCGAGGACCATGTGCACCCCGAGCGCCATCGTCCCCGACATTTTTTCCGAAATTTCGGGAGCTAGATCTTACTGTATTTTTCTGCTAAAATCCAGAATTTTGGCTGATTTTATCAATTTTAACATCTTCAAAATTAAAGTCAAAGTTGGTCTAGCGATTGCTTGGATTGAGGCTTCTAATCATTCAAAAATTGTTGAAATTAAAATTCCTATCAAAATTGTGTTTCTTGCTGTCCTAAATCTGAAAAGTGTGTTAGCATTCATTCGAAATTTCAGTGCCTTATTCAAATTCTTGCAATTTGTGACTTTTGAAATTAAGTGTTTAATTGCAACAACCTTGATTTCCACTTTCAAATTCGAATTTTGCATGAAATCGAGTCAACTTTTAAATTTCAAAACTTGCATTGCTTTCAACATTCCCTCTAAAATCATAAAATTCAAAATTTCAGTTTCCCTCTCTGTTCCGAAATTCAAATTTTACATTTTTCAACAATCTTGGTAGGGTTCAATTTTTAGATTGCAACTTTAATTTGGCCTATCTACAGATCGTAAAATCACTTAATTTTTTCAGATTAGCTTTAAAATCATCATAACTTTCATCCCTAAAAATTTTGAAAAAAGTTGCGATGACCGTGTGCACTCCGTTCACCACGGTCTCGGACATTTTTTCCAAAATTTTGGGAGATTGTCCTGATTGCATTTAACAGCTTAAATCTAGGAGATTGGCTAGTTTTATTGAAATTTGCTACCTCTAAAATTCAAAATCTTCTCTCTTTCTTTAGTGCATGAGTTTTACAACAATAAGCCCAACTTACACTATTCCCGTTAGACGAAGCCTTAGAATTAAGTCTTTCCAAGGTGTAATTACCGAGGAGATGGAGCCTAATTTGAATGGCCTTTTTAATGAGGACATGGGTAATTCCTCTAATCCTCTTAATGATGAAGAAGCTCTCCATGAGATTTCTGTAGAACAACTTTCAAAATTGGATAACCAATTTGATGATTTTCGACAATGGATGTCTCAAGAATACCCTGATAGTCAAGCTCTTTCATTAATTGAGGGTCTAAAACGTATGGTTCAAAGTGATAAGAATGGAATTGATATTTTGCGTGGTATTGCACACATTGTGGATTCAAATGTGATGCCTATGAAAAGTTGTGCGGAAACCTTAGGTTATACACAACCTCCTACTCAAGTTAATCATTCTATTCCTTTGACAACTCCTATTGCTAGTATGCCTACTTTTTCAAACATAATGACTACTTCAATACAAGACATTCCTCCTATGATCACTAGTCATGGGGGCAATCCTTCTTCTTCAATTAATCCTCTTCCTTCATTCAATCCAACTTCTTCATTCATTCCTTCAATGAGTGTTCCTATTATATCACCACAAATGAACGTGATGCAAGGGGGCAATTCATTTTCCATTCCTCCTTGTAGTGTTCCTCCTTTCCAATCATCTCCTATGACTAACTATCATAGTGTCCCACCACCTTACTCTCTACCTTCTTTCAATAACATAACACCTCCATCACAATCTAACACGTCTAATATGAACTCTTCGACTGAAGCGACCATTAACAATCTTGCACAAACTGTTTCTTCTTTACAGCAACAAATTGCCTCTATGAATCAATCTAAGTTTAGTGTGCCCACATTTGATGTTGCAAGCCCACTTTCTCTTGACATTGTTCGAGCTATCCCCTCTAAACATGTTGAAATTCCACATTTGGAGCTTTATAATGGTAAGGGTGATCCTCTAACACATGTTAAGACTTTTCAAACAATATGTACTAATTTTGCTTATGACCAAAGGTTGCTTGCAAAACTATTTACTAGAACATTAAGAGACAAAGCCCTACAATGGTATTGCTCGTTGCCTTCCTATTCTATTTCTTCTTTCGAACAACTTGCAAATGCTTTTATTCAACAATTTCAAAACAATATAAGTCCTAAAGTTACTTTGATTAATTTAATGCATTGCAAACAAGGTGTTAAAGAAAAAGTGACTGATTTCATTAGTAGATATAAGCATTTGTATGCTCAAATTTCTTTCCCAGTGCCTGACAATGATATTCAAAGAATCTTTATTTCTAATTTACAAAAAGATATTAGAGAAAAACTCCTGTTTTCTGAGTTTACTTCTTTCCAATAGTTGTGCGCAACTCTTCACCATTATCAACTGACTGTGAGTCAAATGGAACAATCACATCCTATGGCTCTGAGTGATAAGGGTGATAGTAGTCAACAACCATTTGGGAAGTTTAAACCAAACAGAGAGTCCATTAAATTCAATGAAAACATCATCAACAACAATGTGAATGCAGCATCAGGTGTGCTTCCTATTTCTAAGTTTTTCAAGAAAGAAAGAAAGTTTACTCATTTGAATGAAACATTGCATAGTATTATGAATAAGTTATTGGAACAAAATGTGCTTACTCTTCCTCCTATAAGGCAAATAGATCCTGCAAAGATTAATTCGCCCTATTTTCATAACAAATCTTTTTGTCAATTTCATCGTCATCCTGGGCATGATACTGAAAAATGTTTTGCTTTGAAGGGTAAAATTCAAGATTTGATTGATAATAATACTATCTTTGTTTCTGGTGTGAATGATAAAGGCAACATATCTGTAGCCCCTCCTAACCAAAATCTTCATATTTTTACTGATCCATTACCTTCTCATACCTCTAATGCGATTGATACTACTGATTCCTCTGTCTCACCTGATGATCTCGTGTCTATGACTCCGAATGTGATTAACTTTGTAGAGCAGCAGAAAATCCCTAAAGAACCTTCATCACCTTTGATTCCAGTGAAACTATCAGGGCACCTGATGGTCCTTTATATATAGTTGCAAAAGTCAAGAATACACCTTGCCGTGGAGTGCTTATTGATCCTTCTTGCATGGTTAATATCATTACTAAAGAATTTCTTTTTACTTTGCAATTGAATCAAGTGATCTATGACGAAACAAATGTGGTTGTGAAACTATTTGATGCATTTTCTTCTCCTGCAATTGTTTCTATTACATTACCTATTGAGGTCCATAACAAATCCCTTGATGTGGACTTCGCTATTATTCCATCATCCGAACAATTTCGTGTGAAGCTAGGCTATCCTTGGTTGTCTTCCATGAAAGCTATTGCTTCTCCTATTCATAAGTGTTTGAAATTTCCCCATAATGGTGAAGTTGTTACTGTCAATCATAGTCTCTTTAAACCAGCTGAAAGAACTTCTAGTGTTCCTATTGATTACTTTTGGCCTAAACAATTTCAGTCTCTTCCTCCGCGAAGTGATCATCTTTTCAAATCTTATCAAAAGTGGAAAAAAGATATGATCCTATCTCTAAGTGAACCTAGAACACCCAAACTTGACATTCCTATCATTCTTGAGAAGGAAGTTCTTCCTTTGAAAGATAAAACTAATGTCTTTCCTCAAGAAGATTCCCAACCCATCCCTATGGATGTGATTATGCCTATATCTAATAAACTTCCTAAAAGTAGACCTATACCTCCTCGTCATGATGGACTTGGTCTCCTTCCTAAACCAAATATTCCTCCTTTGTATGGAGCAGTTCCTCCTCCTTCCTCTTACGGAGAGAAGAGACCTTCCTCTTCTCCTATTATTCAACCTAAGAGACCACAACCTAAACACCAAAGTGATAAGGATGACAACATTCCTCCTCCTCAATCTTCTCAACTTCCTACTAAGACTAGACGAAATCATTCTGCACGTGAACGCCGATGAAAGCATCATCTTAGAGCTCAGGCAGTTGCTTCTCAAACCTTGCAATCCCCAAAAACAACTTCAACTAATATTATTCCATTTTCTCCTCATCCGAAGATTGAGCCGAAATCTCCTAAACAAAAGATGCATGATGGTCTTGATCCTGTGTGAGTTAAAGATCCTATTTTTATAAATCTTGATGATGATATAAATGTTATTCATGATGAAAATGTTATTCCTGTTCATTCTGATAGTGAATATGAATATGTTGATGTTGATAACCATTTATCTAACGAATTTCCTAAAGCACTTATCCTAGCTCCTAGACAAGAACAACGTGACTCAGAACATGAACATAGCCCTTGTTTGGATCTTGTGATAGCTCCATCTGCTGTGTTGGATGTTCTTCCTCTAGCATGTTCCCTGTCTTCCCGAAATATTGATCAGGAAGATCGGGGGGTAGATGACGTGCTAGACTAGTTTCATTAGCATAGCAGATTCTCTCCTCCTCTCTTTTGTTACTTCTTCTATGTGTTATTCTTATTCTTCTATTTGTTGTCCTTAGTGTTGTCTACTTGAGGACGATGCAAAGCATTGAGATCTTTTGGTCTCTCTCATGTTGACTTAAAAGACACATGTGTTCCCTTCTTCTAGGTAACCTTTCTTGATTGGGGAATAAAGAACAATTATGCATACATACATATGATATACATGAATTATCATACAGCATACTGACCCCGAGGAAAGTGAAGTCACCTTGTGCTTTGTGTTTTGTGTCTATTATCCTTGGGCTTATCTCACACTTGGGGACTAAATCCTTGTGATAACATGCTCCTTTCTCATTTCTTATATGTATCACTACCTTAAAGCAATCACCCCCGGTAAGGCATGTGCGATCGCTTTAACGTAGGGGGGCATACATCCCGTTCATATCTTTTCAAGATACTTGAAAATTTCTTGACAAATTTAGCTTTGCCTTGAAAATTTTTGATATCTTTCTTGCATGACTCATAGTGAGGGAACCTTACTACTGACAGTCATGGTTCTCCCTCATGATCTTCCCTTTTACTTTGTCAATCGAAGTCGTAAGATCCTTAGTCCACTGGGGGCTTGGTGTATCTTGCCTCCTTGATGTGGTGAAAGTTTTTCAATGTTGTTTCCTTGTACTTTACCGGAAGTATGAGCGTACGCTTATACTCTCGCTAAAGTGGGGGCTAAATGTAGTGTCCTAAAATTGTGACACTTGCAATTTCGACTGCATTTGGGTCTTTACGATGGTGATGCAACATGGAACCTGAATGGAGACCCCGAAACCTGTTTATGACACCAAAAACTGCATTTTTCAAGCACCCTGGCCTGATCCTCCTTGCACCCAACTGTCCCTGGAGGTGGGACCATGGCGCCCAGTGCCCTGGTCCTTCAGGACTAGGGCACCTAGCGCCCTGGTCCCCCAGGACCATGGCACCCAGCGCCCTGGTCCCTGGCCCTATTTTGGGCCCGGTCTCCTATGGGGCTTCGGGTCTTTATGTTTGCAATTTGGAAAATAGTACTTCCTGGTCGGCCCAAGGTCGGAAAAATCAGTCTATCAACCCTAATTGACAAGTATATAAACTACATTTCCTCTCCCATTTTGGTAGATGGAAAAAAGGCGGAAACGATATTCGAACATTCAAGCATTCAACCATTCAAGCATTTCTTCAAGCAATTGAGCATTCTAAGTCTCAATTCAAGGCTAAGTGTTGCATTCAAGACAAGGATTCAACCATTGAAGAGGAGATCACATATCACATACAACATACAACATACAACAACATCTACACCTTCGCATGTAAGAATACAAACATTCTTACAACAAGGTACTAGTACTTGTTTTACATTACAAATATTTACGTTTACAGCATTCTCATTTCTTGGTTAATTCCAAAACTGGGGTTTGACCTAAGGGCAAACCCCTCATCCCTAACCCCCCAATCATCCTCTCTTTTCTGTGTGTAGGTTGCAGGTACACGGCTGTAATTGAAGATCTGGAATCCTTGTGCAGAGATGAACAGATCCACCTTCATTTCACAGATTTTTCGGAGGACCGTGTGCACGTCGGGCGCCATCGTCCCGTCAACTTTCACTCAAATTTGCAGAGCAGCACCGTCTCAACATTTTACTACTAATTCCAAGTCCGCAGCTTCATATCATATTCCTATCTCTGTTTATAAGTGAATCTTTCCTACTTTACATGCATTCCTAGTTCAATCATTCCATCTACATTTCTTTACAAAAGAGGGTATGCTTGCTATCACAACCCTTGAAACTCATATAGAATCCAATCTTGCATTGCGTGGGCTTGGAACTTGTGGGTTTCAACCCCTCTTTTGAATGTAAAGTCTCCCCTAAGTGAAAACCATCAACCCTAGTGACTCTCCCTTCTCTCTCCTTGGAGTTGGGGAGGGGAGAACGACTGGGGTTCAATTTTTCCGCTTTATAGAAAGAGCCTAGGGAGGTAACGCACATTGGCTACTTCTTATGAGAAAGAGAGAGCCATGGATTACCTCATAGGTTTTCTATTCCTTTGTTGTAAATGAGAGCGGAATGGTGCAAAATGCAATCTAACCTAGAAAGAAACTAAGCAAGCAAATCCTAATCTAAGAATGCAGATCAAAGAACAAATGATACACTGCTAAAAACTACCTATCAAAAGGCAAAATCAGAGGTGCACCTATGTCTAAAATCTAAGCATAAATGTATAGGACCAGGGTGCCATGCCACTATCCTGATTCTACAATTTTGGAGTTGCAACTAAGAGAAGGGATTCTGAGACCTATGAGTTGTTGGTCTGCCAAGCCCTATTGACAGAGGGAAGGACCAGGGCACCACACCCCTATCTTGGGTAGGACCAGGGTGTCATGCCCCTATTCTTGACAGGTTTCTACACTTCTGAAGTTTCTGGGTGATATAGATGTATGTTCCAGTCTTGTACCTGCTTCCAGATTCCTATTTCTACACCTACAATCTGAAAAGGGAAGGTTTGGAGTGACTATATAGGGTTTTTCCATATTCAAACCCCCATGTTGGTGATTTCAACCTCCATGAATAGTCGATAATATACTGAAAATGTGTGTGCAATAACCTTGTGTATATGCAAGATCCTAAGAATGAAAGTAAATAACCTAGAGCAACCCTAATTGCTTATAATTGACAAATTAAATGCTCTAAATCCATAATTCAAAGTGATATAAGGCATGAATAGGAATCAAAATGAAGCTTATGCAAAGATCTAAAAATAACATGAAACCATACCCAACCCCAAGGGAGAGGTACAAGCCAATCATCAGTTGTTGATCTCCTATTGTTCTTCTACATCTTCAAAAGCCCCCAATTGATAAAATGATGCTTGATGAATGTTTAATGGATGAATGTTGAATGTTTTTTAAGACTTAAAAGATCTACTCTTTCACTGCAAAGAAAGCTCTAATACTCCAAAAACTTGTTCTTGGATTCTTACAAGAAGACCCCTTCAAATGAAGAAAGAGAGCTCTTAAGTGTGAAACCCTAGATCTAAATTTCATGTTTAGGCCGACCTAGGATTTTAATTTCCCGCTGATATTTTGAGGTTAAGCATTATCATATCATAGGATTGTGCTCCTGAAATTTTGGGAAAAATGTTGTGGACCATGTGCATTCCTACCACGATCCAACCAACTTTTCACCGAATTTTGAGGGTTGTTAGATATGATGATATTAGAGCACATCCCAAAGTTACAGTTGATTCTGAGATGTTTTGATATGCAAAATAGATCCTAAATGGTCAAAATAAGACATAATTAGGGTTTATGATTAAATGATTCATTGGAGGAATGATATTAAAAAGGGCACACTTAGGGTAAAGGGCCCAACGTTTTAATGTGTAAAGTGATAAGAAATGACCTTAAATTTAATTTAATTTAATTAAATGCTTAAAGGGGAACGAGAAATGCAAGATACAAAACACACTAAGGCGAGTGCTAACCTAAGTGTGAAATTGTACCACCCTAGCAAGGGTGTACAATTTACGACCCTACATTTAGCCCCCACTTTAGTGGTCATATGACACTATGTGCATATGCAAGCTAAAGTACGAAAAAGTAAACATCATCTAAAAAAGGATATATCCATAAGTTGTTGAACGAAGCCCCCAGTGGTATCTACAATACACAGTTAGGAACTACACCCTACAAAACCATATGTTACATCATAAAATAACCTAATTCTTACTAAAGAAGATGATGAAATTTCTGGGTAGCTATATGCCCCCCTGTTTCGACTTGCTTATTTGTGAGGTGAAATAGGGTATCATTTTTTCCACAATGAATTGTGATAAAGATTGTGATGAAGAAAGTTCACAAGAAGGATTGATTACTCATCCAAGTGCATTATGGAAATAACACAGAGCAAGAGGGCAAAGTCATGATTCCAACGCCACTGATGGTGCGAGAATCAGAGCTTCCTTTCTCAAGATATGATAGATTGAAGAATAAGTGCAGAAATTAGGGTTTAAACTTAACAACATAAAGTCAAAAAGTGCATAATACATAAATACAAAAATGACACCTTCATTTGTCACATTCTAACTTTTTGTCACTACTCACTGTAGAGGAGCCCACATACAAGCCATCATGCCTCGACACCGACCTGAGTGACCTACGTAGATGGAGATCCTATGCCAGTCCATACTTGACGATCATTCGCTCAACTAGGTGAGTTGACTTTCTGTTGACTGCATTTGACTTTGTCATGTTTTCATAGTTTTCAGAATTGATGATGTCATTGCCTAGTCTGGGCTGAGGCTCACCCTTCGGACACCTAGGGGTCCTAGGGTGCCTTGATCTTCCTAGGGCGCCATGGTTCCAAGGGGGTGCCATGGTCCCCTCTGGCCACCATGGTCCTAGTAGGGCACCCTAGTCTATACAGGGCGCCCTGGTCCCTATTCGAGGTGACCAACAACGATACTAGATCATGTGATGAATGATATGAATGATAGAATGATTTCTTTGATTAGATGATGATAGATGATGATTGATTACTAATGAGAGATTTCTTTTTGTTTTGTAGACATTGTCATACATCCATGAGCATACCACCGGTCTCACCTTTCCGAGCCTTCGAGAGAAGATCCTGAGACTAATAGCAGGAAAGAGGGATTTTCTACATGTAGTGGGTTTGTGGGATGCGATGACCATGTCAACCATTTGATTCCATTCTGTTGATGGCACTGATGGAGAGGTGGGATGCAGACACCTCATCATTCTCACTACTAGTGGGGGAGATGACGGTCACCCTAGAGGATGTGTATCATATTTTGCACCTACCCATCAAAGGAGAGACTGGTAGATATCGATCTGACCGCACAAAGGAGAATTATAGGAGAGATCAGGTATATGTTGTGGGGAGAGTGGTACACATCAAGATGAGGGGTCTCATTATGGTCAGGTGGATCCTACACCCTATAGGAAAGGTTCCATTGGTGAGACGACTCATGATTCTGACCCTTGCATTAGCTATGTGCCCCAATGGGCGTCGCACACATATGCACTAAGGACTCATCTATGCCATACGAGCTATGGAGAGACACAGGAGAGTATACTCTTGGGGTTGGACCATGCTTGCACATCTCTATCATGACCTTGGAGAGTATGTGTTCGGATAGGGATGCGGCCTTATGACATGCACACTACTAAAGGTGTGGATGTTTGAGCATATCACATGCACTAGACCTAGTGGATCCCCCATAGAGCTAGTCCCAGAGCAGCCTAGAGTATATGCTTATCCTCTTACCCATGAGTGGTGCCTTGGTGATCTCTTGTATTGGAGGTTGAGCATGGATAGATTGACAGCGGGTAGGATCATATGGAGACCCTACCTCAGGATGTCCATGTGGGAAGGGCTATGCAGATAGATGTTTGGTATGTAGAGGAACCATCTACTGGAGGGACAGTATAGCCACATAGTCATTCCTTTCTGCTTTGACCAAGTTCAGTAATAGTTTGGGTTCGAGCAATGTGTTCCTACTGACATGCCTATATACATCTCACACTCACAAGTGATGCTGAGGCTAGGAGCCATTCCTAGGCCTATGAGTGATGAGATCGACATCATAGATTCAGATGGGTTAGATAAGGACATAGCGACAGATTATAGAGATGATTCAGGCACTTGCCGATGATACATCATATGGTGGAGGAGGACATACCCTGGAGCCATTTTCCCAGTAGACTTCCCTAGAGGGAACCCTAGACCATGGAGGCAGTCAGGCGATGCAGAGGGATTCAATGCATCCAAGGAGGATTCAGATGATTAGGGTGAAGACATAGAGGAGCAGGAGGCAAGTGGAGATGGAAGTGATATTGATACCAGAGAGGGAGATCAGGATGGAGATGATGATGAAGAGGAGCACGAGAATGAGGAGGACAAGGATGACAAGGAGGAGGAGGAGGAGGAGGATGATGAGTCAGGTGTAGTTCATCACTCAAGAGAGGATACCAGAGCCCTAGATCCACCAAGTCTCCCACGGCAGGGAAAGAGGGGTCCCATAAGGGGTCCTAGTTCTGATCCTCATCGGCCTATATCAACTATAAAGAGACAATATGAGAGGGGAGAACCCAGTGGGTCCCAATCTCAGGAATTCACTACCCATAATCCTTACTGGCGAGAGGGAGATCTAGGTAATGTGCCATGTTATTGATTAACATATGCATTCTACCTGCTTTAAATTTGATGATAAAGAATGTTACTAATGAAAAACTTAGTTTTATCCTGCAGCTAGCATCCAGGAGTGGCATTCTCTGATTTGGAATGTAGTGATAGACCTTATTGTGACTGTACATGTGTAGATATCATAGGACATCACAAGGACCTTCTCTCCCCTATTCGGACAGAGGTGGAGGACCTACAAGATAGATTACGACAGACAAAGTGTGATCTAATGGCGGCGTAGATAGAGGTAGCCATATACCAAGGGATCATCATGGAGAGAGATTGCAGGAGCTCCTCACAGAGTCACTCATGGTCTGTATCATGATACACCCCCATGGGGCCACCTGCACGGCCAGATCAGGAGGGGGCATCTAGCCACCATCCCCCTGCTACTAGTCCTAGGGATAGGAGATGATTTTGATGTATTGTTGTATATATGATGATACTCTTGATTGTCCTATTTTTTATGCTTTTACAATGTACACATTGCTTAGATTAGAAGTAACATATTGGGTAATGAGCATGTATATCTGATTTAATTTGTATGTGATTGATTTCTCAATACTTCATGATTAAATTGATACATGTGTGATTTAATTAAATAACTAAGTATTTAATCAAATGCTACTTGTGATGATGTAAAAGAAGAATGTATTAAGCATGAGAACTATATGACTAATGTGATTTAACTAACTCTAATTAAACACAACATGATATAAATCTACTTAACGCATAAGAAATTGTATAGCATGCTAGCATATATGAAAATGTAAATACATTACAATTTGCATAAAAATAATCCAAGGCAAACAATACAGTAATGAAACATGCTTGTCAAGAATGAAGTAATGTAGACCAAACAATATAACATCATTTAATCTTACATACTTTAATGAAGACATGCTAACATATTACCCAATTTTGAAGAAAAAGACATAAAGAGAGAATAGAAAGAAGACTAGAAAGAGAAACAGAGAAAGAAGAATAAAACTAGGCATAGTATCTACGAAGGTGCATAGCATTTATGGGTTCCTTGAGAGGCATACCTTCCACATCTACTATCCTATAAGCACATGATCCATAGACCTCCATGATGATGTATGGTCCAAGCCAATTAGGACTGAACTTTCCTTTCTCCCCAAATAAGGCATTCACGTTGTGTTGATTCACATAAAGTACTAAATCCCCTACCAAGAAGGAACGTGTAATGCCCGCCAAAATACCCTAGAGAAAACTAATCATCTATCATACTAATTGAGATTTTTGTTAATTAACTTATAATAACAACTAATGTAATACATAACATCTCCATATAACTATATTCATTAACCATTTAAACATTATGAATATACATCATCTCACAGTTCACTAATTTACACAAGTGGAAATAACATAACATCATTAACCTTTCCCTAGGGTACTTCAACGTCATTACTCATTTAAATTGCATAATGACAGCCTACTCACATGATAAACATATTTCATCTGGAATTTAATGCATCATATTTAATTTCCTAATTATGAGATATGCAACCTACTAGGTTATTTATCCATTATGAAATGCATACCATTATATACCATTCTAATAGCATATTACATTCCTTCTTTTAAAATGTAAGACAACCCCATAATCCTACATTCATTTTATGCACCAAATCCAAATGTGTTTTAACCCAACATCTCTTTTCCTTTTCCATGATGATGCAATCCAAATGCATAGGTAAAATCCATCTTTGATAATCCATTTAAAAATACTTCAATCGCTCCTAATACTAACATGATCTCATCCTATTTATTATGATTATCTCATCATAAAGTATAAACTATGATTCATTATTCAATCCATATAATAAACTAATTCTCTTATTTCTTTACTCAAGCACAACATCACACTAATCCTTCATTCATAAAGTTCATTTATTGGCTTACAAACATATAACAATATAAATCCAATAACTTCATTACACGTACATGGCATACATCATATACAAATCATTTACTATTTATTTAGCATGATATACATTCCATTACTATGCAAATCAGTCCATTCCATATTAGTTTCATTCTAAAGCCTCAATACCTTTTAATCCCAATTTTCTTTTACATTCAAACTCTCACGTGGTCATATATGTCTCCTCCATCATGATTTATCAATTAGCAACATTATCTGTTCACATATCTAATTTCTTCATAACATCGTAGTTTTCACATAGCACCAAAAGCATATCCATGAATCCAATAGCATAGTTTCATTTCCTAATCCAACTACACATGCAACCACTTTCCCAATTTTACAATAACCCCAATGCATAACACAAGAATCCTAATATTTTCCCAGCATACACATAGAGACATAATTATCTAAACCTTATCCATATTATCTAATATCCTCAATACTGATATTTAAGATTATTTCATTTCTCAATGTTTTTTCACATATTAAATCACAATCTAAAGAAATAACCATAGAATTCTTTCCTAACCAATACAAGCATATCATATTATAAATCACATCTATTTCAATTGCAACTCCATTACCAAATTTGGGTACGTGAAATCATTTCCTTCATTTAACAAGAACATATCCATGCATATCATTGCCACATTTACAAATCATGACATACCCTAACTACCAATTATGAACTACTTACGAATACATTTATATAACAATACATCATGAATATAGCTCTTTCTTTTACATGATTACACATACCACATACAAGATATTACATCCATGCATTCCATCATATCATTACATAAATCTTCTACAAGGTACATCCATAATCCATCAAGAAGGAGAATCCACATCCACGCACGAAGAACACCAGCAAGGGGAAAAAACCCAATGGTAAAAAGCACCAACCACCCAGCCATGTGGAACCAAAGGAACCACCCCTCGTGCTAGGAGATGACATGGGGTCCCAACACACACTCTACATCTAGGTTGACACTTAATACCAAAAGACAAGATTAAAACAACTCTCACAAGCATGGAGAAAATACAACCAACACAAACAACCATAATAAGAAACTCCCAAAGGCTTATCAATAAACAAGGCATAGTCATAAGATCATCAAAGGGAACACATGTTAGAGTGGAGTTTCATCGCATGTTACAAGCATCCTTTCAAGGAACCTCTTGTTATATTTAGACCCCCAAGCATCCTTTCAAGGAACCTCTTCGTAAGTGACACACATGCGGAACCAACTCAACCTATGAGAGATCAAGGGAGTTTGGTTTACCATCTTCATGGTCTTCTCATGTTTATCCTAAAATATCATCCCTAGGATCAAGTCATGAGGCTCACAACTATTCATTATCTTGTTTAAATGAGTTATAATTACCCATCCCAATTAATTCATTATCAATTTTATCACTTGTTTACAAATCATGGAAAACTCCAATGTTCCCTGGTGGTCTAGACTTCATGCATCCTTACAAGGAACCTCATGCAAGCCTATCTCTCATGACCCCAGTCATCACAAGGAAGCCCACTCCTCCTAACATGGTCTCAAACATGACAACACAAGAGGCTCTAGAATCATAATTAAATCTAAGAACATACATAAATCTGAAATCATAAACAATCCACATGCAACCAACAATCTCATTCATAGTCATGAAAGATGTGAAAGGTAACATCATGACAACCAAAAATCAATGAGCCTCTTGGCCAAATTAACATATCAAGGCCATAAGAAATGCCATCAAATCTGAAATGAATCATCAAATAATCTCAGCAAATCCACTTGTTGGTGCATAATCACAAGAATCTCAATCTCTCTCTTGGCACATCAACAAGAGAGGAAGTGCAAACAACTCAAATGGCCTAAAACGCATACAAAACTCACAAATAAATAATATGAAGACATCCGAAATAATAAATAAACATTAAACAACATCATAAATTCCCTCAAAAACCCTCTAGTAAGGTCCAAAATCCAACTGACATCAAACAAACTTCAAATTGGACAAAACCCTAAAAATACACAGAATGGCGCATGCATTCTCTGAAGTGGTGCATATAGCTGATACTTTAGCACATATAGGTGATATTTTAGTGCATATGGTTCTTATTTTAGCGCATATGGTCATTCCTTTAGCGTATAGGAAAGAAGTGTAAATTTTGGCAGAACACTACTTAAGTGCGGGATCAAAACTGCTCAAAACATAATGAGCCAAATATGACATATTTACACTCATTGGAATCGGCACAAAATGAAATATAATAATATGTAAACAAAATAAAATAATAAAATTCACCCAAGGAACTCCAATTGAAAACATAATGCAGACTTCAGGAGGGAAAAACATCTCCAGCAAGTTCAGAAAACCATCATACACCAAATCTTGAATCCAAATCATGAAATAGACTCAACACACATATAAATAAAAACAATAAACTTATTCCCAACATAAAAACACATAAAAACAAGGTAATATAAAATGTCTCAGAAGGAGATGAGTCCTGTGAGTCTTCCTCACGGCAAGGCCAGACTGGAAGCTCACAAGGCTCTCTCCTCTCAACTCCACAAACTCTCTTAAATATTTATCAACATGAAAGAAATCTCAAAAATAAAAATAATCAAATACAATCACATAATAAATGGTAGAAAACTCCATACATATAAATCCCATGTCGTGCATTCACCGCAACCACAGAAAATATAACTTCCAAACTTTCATCCAAATATAGATCTCATAACCCATGGGATTCCCAATCATTTCCATTAAGAATAGAGAGAATGAAATGAACTATTAATTTATTCCCCACACAAAATATTCACGGAGTAAACACTTGCAGAAAATGAAAATCAAAGATAAATAGCAAGGGTATGGCCTCCAACCTACAACTCGTGTGATGGTAGGTCGTTGAAGGAGAGCCCACAAGTTTTGCAATCCAAATCCAAACCCAGTCCAGGCAATCCACCGAGAATCCAAAGAAAAAGAATGGAACCTGTGAATAGTCACAGGGAATCCATTAAAAGGAAACAATAAACAAGAAACCCTAGAAATCCAACCAATAGGGTAATTCCATTTTGGAATATTTTTCCCATATCCTATGGTTTCCCCAAAATAAAATCCTCCAATACGAGAATAGGGTAGGTAGGAAATACTAACATATACTATAAATAGGTGGGATAAATATATTTTAATATCCCAAGGTATAATTACCATACCACCAAATAAATATTAGTATTTAAACTATAGCCTTATAGGAATTATTATTCAATACATTATGAACTATAGTTATTTTTAATTAAATACTTCACCAATAGAAAACATAATTAAATAAATTAACCATTAAATAATTTATTACTTCCAATAATAAATATTAATTAATATTTAGACTATAAATAATAATCAATATTTAATTAAATAACCTTTACAAAATTATTAATTAAATAAATACTATAATTCTAAAAATCATAAATCAAATAATCAAAAGCTCAAATAGCTTAAATCAAATAATTAAAAATAAATAATACTAACTATCAAATCTCTCAACAAATAGACAAATAATCCAACGCCACATAAATAACCACGTGACAATAAAATCAACCACAACATAAATAATCATCATACCAAAAGAATCAATCAATACTAACATACTCAAAAAACTGAAAGAGCCAAGCTAACAACTAACATGACCAATTATGCCTAGTGACAACTTAAACTTAGAGTATGTGACGGGAACCCATGTCAACTCCGAAACCACATATTACCATTAAGATAAGGACATGCTCGCACCTATGAAGCTAGGGGAGTTCTCACCTGGGAATTCCAAGAGGAATAAATGTCCAGTACCTGCAAGTCCTGCAACCACCAACAATGATACATGTATGTATGTATATATATATATATATATATATATATATATATATATAATAGACAAGTGGTAGAATTGTGCAATGGCACATCTCGCTTGCAATGAGTGATGTGACATTGATTCTCCACGAAGATTGTCAAACAATAGTCAAACACATCTCATAAGCATCTCATAAAATATAATCATGAAATAGGGTTAGTATAATCATAATCAACTTCAAATCCATGATCAATATAATCTTTCAATAATCTATCACATAGTAAGCATATAGTATCCATCAAATCACATGAATAATCATCATCCAAATCATCATGAATAGTCGAGATAAGTCTATCACGCATGGAATAAAATTTAACTCTAATCAAAACAAGTCAAGTCAAGGGTGGACACTACAGAATGTTGAATAACCTTATCATTGTAGCTTCGTTGCAAATTTTTATGATATGTTTGAATATGTTCAAGGGCATTGATACGTTGTTCATCGAGCATCTCAAGTTGTTGAAGTCTTTGCTCTATGTAGGAATCATCATCCACTATACCCCTAAGAGAAACTCTCAAAGAAGGAATTTGTAACTCCAACAGCATAATGGCATCGGCACCATAAATAAGATTGTAAGGGGTACAACCCGTAGCAACACGTACACTTGTGCAATAAGCCCACGGAGCATAGGTTAATTGAGTATGCCAATCCTTACCATGCTTGTTTACAATTTTTCAAATAATTTGTTCAATTATCCTATTAGAAGACTCATCTTAACCATTTGATTGAGGATAATAAGGTGTAGAAAAATTATCTTGAATATGACATTTCTCAAGAAACTTCTTCACATCCTTATTTTTTAATGACGTTCCATAATCTGAAACTAAGTTCGAAGGTATCTCAAATTGAGAAATGATGTTTTCCAAAATGAATTGACAAATTACTTCAGTGGTAGTGGATCTAAGAGGAATGGCCTCCACCCACTTTGTAAAGTAATCAGTGGCAAATATGATGAAAGTATGTCCTTGAGATGAAGGAGGAGATATTTTACCAACAAGATTCAAACCCCATGTGGAAAAGGGCCAAGATGCTACCTATGATCAAAGCTCTTGAGTAGGGGCATGGATCAAATTGCTATGTTGTTGGCACTGATGACATCATTTAACAAACACAAAATATTCCAATTCCATTGTTTTCTAATAATATCCCATTCAGAGCAATCTATGAACTAAAGACCTACCCCCAAAATGCCCCCCACAAGCACCTGAATGCTCTTCTTTGAGAGCGACAAGGACCTCGGCCTTGTTTAAGCATCAAAGGAGAATACCATTATTACCCCTCCTATAAAGAACATTAGAAAGGATAATGTATCTAGCGGCCAATTTGCAAAACCTATCTCTTGTATTCTTATTCGCAAAGTCAGGAAAGGTACCATCACTCAAATATCTTATGACATGTGAGTCTCATTCATCAGAATCTATAATGCAACAATATGCCACATCACCAGGGTTATCAACAATAGTCACGAAAGTAAGGTTATGAATAGTGAATTGAATATCTACCATGGGGTTCTCTACAAACACAAGAGAGGCAACACATGTCATCGCATCAGCATGTTCATTATCTTTTCGAGGAACTAGCTCCATGGTGTAAGAATCCAATTTTTGTAACAAGGATAAAGCTAGATCTTTATGTTGCGATAATTTGTCTTGTTTAGCTTGATAAACTCCTATCACTTGTCTTATGATTAGTTGAGAATCTCCATAAATATGTATATTCTTCACATTCAACACCAAGGCTTCTTTAATTCCAACTATAAGAGCTTCATATTCAGCAATGTTGTTGGTACATAAGAAATTGAGATGATATGATAAAGGAATAGGCTTCTTTTAGGAGAAATTAAGACCACCCCTGCCCCTGATCTTGTATGACACTTAGAACCATCGAAGAATAGTTCCCAAGTCTCATCAACCTCAATGAAAAGAATGTATTCATCAGGAAAAGATTCTGGATTAGGTAGGGAGAAGGGTGAAGGAGCGTCAACTAAATGATCAGTCAACACTTGACCCTTTATTGCCTTTTGTGAGACAAACTTAAGGTCAAACTCGGTCAACATCATAACCAACTTAGCTAAGCGTCTCGAAAGATTAGTTTTGGAGAAAAGATATTTAAGAGGATCAAATTTAATGATAACATGAATCTTAGCATTCAAGAGATAATATCTCAACTTCTGGGTTGCAAAGACTAAAGCAAGGCATTGTCTCTCTATCGTAGAATATCAAACTTTGTAATCAAGTAGAGTGTGGCTTATGTAATAAACCAGGCATTCTCTACCATCCTTATCACATTGTGCCAATAAGGTTGTAAGAGCTTGAGGGGAAGGAGTGGTGTATAAAAGAAAAGGCTTAGTAGGGTCAACAGGTTGAAGAATGGGAGGATTGGCCAAATAAGTTTTTAAGTCTTTGAATGCTTGATGACAATCCTCATTCCATTGGAAAGTGATATTCTTTTTAAGCAATTGTGTGAAAGGAAAGTTATGATCCGCAAGTTGAGAGACAAACCTACGAATAGCTTGGATATTTCCTTGCAAACTTTTGAGTTGGGAAACATTCTTAGGAGGTGGCACGTTAACAATAGCATCTATCTTCTTCGTATCCACCTCAACGCCACGATGTGAAACTATGAATCCTACTATTTTTCCACTGGCCACATTAAAAACACATTTTCAAGGATTCAAATGCTTCTTGTACTTACAAATTCTCTCAAAGATTTGACGAAGGATCTTACCATGATCTGTACGAAGGACAGATTTGGCTAAGATGTCATCAACGTAATCTTCTAAGGTCTTATGCATATAGTCATGGAAAATGAGAGTCATAGCATGCTAATAGGTTGTGCCTACATTTTTCAACCCAAAAGGCATCGCAATCCAACAAAACGTACCCCAAGGAGTTGTGAAAGTAGTTTTATATTGATCTTGGGGATTGACAAAAAATTGATTATATCCTGAGAAACCATCCATTAAGGATAGTAAAGCATGTCCTACTACCGAATCCACTATCATGTCAATATTTGGGAGGGGAGAATCATCTTTTAAAGAGGCCTTGTTCAAATCACGAAAAATCAGTACACATCCTAATTGTTGGCATTTGGCATTTGGCATTATAACAGACAAGGAGAGATTATTGGCATTTCAATAAGGATATTGAGAAGCTTGTTGATGATTATGGATATAACTGATTAAGGATGTTTACTATCTTAATATTATTATTTTGTCATTGATGTCAAGAAATTGATTTTCTAATTCAGTATGATGTTGCCATATCTTGAGAGGTATGATTTGATGAGTATAAAGATGTCGGTAAAAGACATAGAAAGAATATGATGGATAAGGGGAGAAATAAGTTATTCAATGGGCAACTATTACTGAGCTCGACAATGATGAGATCATGATGATTAGATTGTTTTGATATCCTACATATGTTATTGATTGAAAGGTTAATACTATACTATGTTACCGAGAAAAGAACCTAGTCGGTAAACCCTAAGGTTATCGCTATCAGTTAATGAAGGCAGAATGTCTACTGAGTGAAGTTTAGTATTTACTGAGTTGTAACCGAGCTGTAATAGAATACATTAAATGATTACATGCATTATTTAATGAAGGAAGTTGATGAGCTGGCTATGATTAAATGATTGGTATGTCGTGAATGAAGTTTGTTAAAGAATCAATGGCAAAGGAAATCGGCAGGAAGATCTACAGCTTAGATTGAACCACAATACCCTAGCACAAGTTCCAAGAAATGTATGCAAGTTCTGAGGCAAGGTAAAACATTTTCAAATCGAAGGATACATTGAACTTGGACAAAGTTTGAAAATCTGATGGCTATGATTGATCATGGGAAATGTGATCAAGGAGATTAAGCGGTTGGCAAATTGTTTATAAATAGGGAACTGTGGGTAAACAATGCATGTGGGCAAGTGTATGCACAGGGATGCTACATAGTGATTACCAAGCACAGAAGCTTGGAGATCTGTTTTGAATAACAGAGTATAGAGCCCATCAGATGGACAAGATTAGTTCTATGTCTATATTGTATTGAGAAAATAAGAATCTGCTTTAGCATTTTAGATGTGAAGTTGCAGATAGATTTTTATTACTGTTATTTTGTGAAAATGACAGAAAATCTCTTAACCGAGTGGACTTAACAGTCTTATTTGTAAAACCCTCTATCAAGGTGACATTCTGATTGAGTGTTTGAAATCCTTTAACAAGGTCACTTCTAACAAGTTGAAGATCCTAATAGATCTGAGGGAAATTCCTTCACTGGGTCACATCTAACAATGTGTTTTGGAATATATTCGGTTACTAACAGTCGAAGCATGGAGCGAAATGGAGTGGAGTGAAAAGGAGCGGGAATCCCAAATTTCAAATTGGGAAATGGTGGAATTCTTGGGAATGGCGGATTTCCTGGAATCTGCTATTCCCCTGGGATCGAATCTGGCACGCAGGCAAGAGGTCAGACATCTCAAGGGTTAGAAGAGGACAAGGAAAAAGAAAAACCGGGAGAAGAAAAATATTTGATCCCCGAGGACCCACACGACAAAGGAAAATGGAAAAAATGGTCCTCCCTCTTTGGAGTGAAGCCACTAGTTAAATCTGGGCTTCCGAAAGTAACAAACATTTCAGACCCCGCCTCTAGTCTGATCGCTATTTTCGTTCCAGACAAAGTGGTCAATATGACTGTAGTTGGCCTATCTATGACATTAGTGGGACGATTCTCTGGCTTTAGGCCCAACATTGATGATGTTAGGAATTTCATAAGGAGAAAATGGATGGTAAAAGGACAAGTGGAAGTGGCGGCGCTGCCTAGAGGGTTTTTTACCTTCACTTTCAACTCTGAAGAAGACATGAACAAAGCTCTTTATGAAGGCCCCTGGATGTTTGGCAAGTCTTCCCTGGCTCTCCAAAAATGGGCCCCGAATCTCGTCCTGGATGATTCCTTCTTCGTTTATGCACCAGTCTGGACACGCCTCCCAGGTCTCCTGCTCGAATACTGGAATGAGGAAGTTTTCAAGAGCATTGTGAAATCCTTTGGAGAACTCTTATCGATTGACCCAATGACGTTGGCTAAATCAAGGTTAGTCTTTGCTCGCATTTGTGTAAATGTTAACTAAATGACAGATATGCCTCAATCCATAGATATCATATCTAAACTAGGAAAATGGTCCCAAGCTATTGAATATGAATCTCTACCATTTGCCTATTTCCACTGCAAAAATTCAAGGCATTTGGCAAAATCTTGTCCGCTCAAGAAAGGCAAGGAACCCAAGATAGATAGTAACTCTACGAAAAAAAAGATCTGGCAAATGACAAACAAAAAAGTAGATTCATCAATATCCGAGAGTAATCAAAAAAAGGATGCAATGGAACTTATGAATGAAGTCAAGAGGACTGGGAGTAGCAGTAATGATAAACAGGATTGTGTTTGTTTCAACAACCCACCAGAGAGCTCTAAAGAAGCAGAGCTAGGAACTGAGTTGATCAATAAAGAAAGCCCAGAAGCTCAGAAGAATGAAACTGTAAGTCGGGAGAAGGATGAATCTATTCCAGACCAGAAGGACGGATCAGCTAGCCAGGAGAAGGAAGAATCATATCCAGCCTCTTCGCTTTCTAAATCGACTGACATAAACTTTAATGACTTTAATGAAGCCCAAGACCCTTCTGATTCTGAGCCCTTATTTCTTTTAACTAATGGAAGCCCAAAGCCTCTCCTCTATAAAACCCCTTCCCAAAGCGTGCTTATGCTGGATGAAATCCTCTGAATTCCCAGGTCGAGAGAAGGAAAATTGAACAAGGAGGAACTCAAGGAAGGAATCTCAACTAGAAGCAAGATTAAGAAAAAGGCACATGTTGGAAGCCAAAATAAAAAGTAGGGAAGGCCATCCCTAAAACATCAAAGGGAATAGGAAAGCTGGAAGAACCGTGCTGATGGAACACAGTGTTCCATCGATTCAGCCCTATCCCCAGTTAAAATATGAAGATTATATCCTCAAATATCAGAGGGCTAAACGCCCCCCATAAGCAGGATGTGTTACGGAACGTCATCAGAGATCATAAACCAGATGTGGTCCTTGTTCAAGAAACCAAGATGTCTAAAGAAAAAGTTGAAAGGATCAGAATTTTCAAAGAAAACA
The DNA here is from genome assembly GCF_030272615.1 of Cryptomeria japonica. Classification (NCBI taxonomy): domain Eukaryota; kingdom Viridiplantae; phylum Streptophyta; class Pinopsida; order Cupressales; family Cupressaceae; genus Cryptomeria; species Cryptomeria japonica. Next base: position 373,649,978 of record NC_081415.1, read on the forward strand.
GAGTCATGGGTGTAGATCAGGAAATTGAGGATTCATTAAAACAAATAACAATTAGGACAATCACAAAACCTAAAACTACAATGAAAACAATCCGAATCTAATCAATGAAAACATGAAGACGAGATATTCAAAATGAAATCAAAGCAAACCAAATGCAGATATCTCCTTTATGTGGTCCATTGTTCTTCTTTCACCTTCCAATTTGATGTTGTTCTCACCTACAAAGTGCATTTGCAATTGGAAAGCAAGTTGGTGATGAAATTTGTAGCATAAGGTTACTCAAAAATGTGATTCCCTCCCTTGATTGAAGAAATTCATCCAATTTATAGACAAATTGGAGAGAGGACAAGATTAGCATGAAATTGATATTAGAGGCAATTGATTTCAAAAATGGCAAAATTGAGTTGAAGGAAGACGGTTATGACACCTTCTATGTCATGAATTATGACATATTGCCAATGCAAAGGTTAGAAGACTAAAAGCCTATGACATCTTGCTATGCCAACGGCATGACGCATGAGAAATTCATGCTTCCACCGAAGCACAAAAATAGGGAGAGACTAGAGAGGAATTGATTAGGTGGAAATTGAATTTAGCAAATTATAAAATGAGGTGGAAATTAGGAATTAGGAAAATTAGAAATGAGGAAATAGAAATTAGAAATTAGGAAATTAGAAATTGATGAAATTAGAAAATAAGGTGAATTAATTAATAATTTTTCATTCATTAATTAATTCACAAAAAGAGGGGGAATTAATTAGCCAATTAAATAAATATTTAATTGTGACAAGAAGACTTAGGATAAATAAATAAATTATTTAACCTAGAGGGAAAATGACAAACAAGATTAAATGAATAAATCATAAAACCCTAGAAGATGAATTAGAAATGCAAGGATGACAATTAGGTCTTGACAAAAGATAATTGATGTAGGGTCGATTTGATCATGATTCTGACTGATAAAGGACCAGTGTTGATAAATGATTGAGATTGGTTTGACAAAAATCAATGATAAATTGACCAATATTGAAAAGGAGATCAAATTGATAGGCGCCAATTAACGAGGAACAATGACTAATTGATCCAAATTGACATGATTGAAAAAGGACAAGGATCGATGACAAATTGATCACAAAATGACAAGATTGACAAGGACAAGGATCGATGACGAATCGATTGCAAAATGACAATATTGACAAGAGGAAAAGGATCGATGACGAATCGATCGCAAAATGACAAGATTGACAAGGACAAGGATCGATGACGAATCGATCGCAAAATGACAAGATTGACAAGAGGATAAAACCCTAATTCGAAAGCAATAAAAATGAGGAATGTAGAAGAAGGACTCGATACTCACAAATGATAAAGACCAAGTGCGCAACATAGAAGAAATGTTAATGCAACGCAAAAACCCTAAAATAAGGCAATGCGCAAATGTTAAAGTATGACTCTGCAAGCGTTGACCATTTTTAGATGTCTACAATAGGAACTAACTCGGAGGGTACCTCTGGAGGAACTGCGATCTTTTGGAACAAAAATACTATAATAGGAAAGGAAATCATCTCCACCTTTAATAGGAACTCAGTTTTGCTCGAGCATATTAAGGACAACTTTGTTTGGATGTTATCTAATGTCTACACTCCTAACACTAAATCCGGGAGAGCTAAATTCTGGAAAAGCCTTGCAGCTGACAGACTCCAGTTTGTTGATCAAAGTTGGATTATTATGGGAGACTTCAATACCCTGCTCAAAGATGAAGATAAGATGGGAGGAATCCCCTTACATCTTGATGGAAAAAAAGACCTTATGGATTTCATTAATGACCAAGCTCTCATTGATGTTGATCTCTAGGGCATCAATTACACCTGGACCAATAGAAGAACTGGAGCTGATTTGATTCAAGTTAGGCTTGACAGATCTTTAATTTCTCCTGACTAGCTTTCTAAGTATAGTTGTTTCCTTGGTTCTGTTATCAAAATCGTTCAGACCATTTCCCATCTCATTTTTTGCCAACTCTTTTTCGGCTAAGAGAAACTTCCCTTTCAGATTTGAAAAAGCTTGGCTCTCCCATCCTTCTCTGGAAGCCTGCATTACTGAATGGTGGAACTCTGAAGTGGAGGGTAACTCTCTTTTTAGAATTGCTAAAAAGCTCAACATCATAAAAGCCAAAATTAAAACCTGGAACAAAGAGATCTTTGGGGACATATTCAAGAACAAAACTCAAGTTAAAGCTTAATTAAAGCTTGTTCAGGATAGAATCCAAGAGGTGGGGTTGACCAAAGAACTTAGGACGGCTGAAAATAATCTGTTATCTAAATACCACTCCATCATTTCTAATGAAGAGACTTTCTGGAGACAAAGATCTAGAGCTCTGTTCCTGAAGAAAGGTGATAAAAACACTCACTTCTTTCACTTAACCACCCTTAAGCACAGGGCAGCCAATAGAATATCCAGACTAACTTGCAATAAAGGTGTCCTAACAGAGGACTGCGACATCAGGAAGGAAGCTCTCGAGCATTTCAGTACCTTGCTGGGTGAAGTGGACAACCTGGACTACAGCAAGAAAAACACTCTTTTACAAGCCATCCCTTCTATCCTATCAGAAGCTGACAATCACCTCTTATCCCATATTCCCACTAATCCTAAAATCAGAAAGGCGGTGTTTAACTTTCAGGGTGATAAATCCCCTGGCCCGGATGGCTTTCCCATGTTTTTCTTCCAAAAATTCTGGCACATTGTGGAGGCGGACATATGCAATGGTGTTAAGGAATTCTTTGGCTCCAAAAGACTACTTAAGGAACTGAATGCCACATTCATTGTCCTTATCCCAAAGATCCCCGGAGCTGATTCTCTTAACAAGTTTAGACCCATCAGCTTGTGTAACTCTGTCTACAAGATCCTTTCCAAGGTTTTGACTTCCAGGTTGCTTGATGTTCTCCCAAGGATTATCTCTGTCCAACAGAATGACTTTGTCCCTGGAAGATAGATTTTGGACTCCATTATCTCTGTTCATGAAAATATCCACTCCCTAAAAGTGGCGAGTAAATAGGGATTCTTCCTTAAGTTAGACATGGCTAAAGCTTTTGATAGAATGAACTGGCAATTTCTCCTCACGATCATGGAATCGTTTGGTTTTGGTGACAAAGTTATCTAGCTCTGTTCTCAACTCATGGGAACTTCTTCCTCTATTGTTATTGTTAATGGTTCCCCGTCTAATTTCTTCAAAATCTCTAGAGGTCTCAGACAGGGAGACCCCATCTCCCCCATCCTATTTACCATTCTTGTTGAATGCCTGGGTAGATTCATCCTTAAAAATGTGGAAGAAGGCAATCTTAAGGGTCTGAAACCCTCTTCATCTAATTTTGTTTGCTCTCATGAACAATTTGTTGATGATTCTATCACCATGGGGGAAGCCACCATCTTGGAAGCCAAAAACATGAAAATCCTTTTGAATACCTATGAATCGGCCTCTGGTCAAAAAATTAACTGGGATAAAAGCTCTTTGTTTTTTTATCAACACCCTGGCCCAAAGGCAAATTACGATTGGCAGGATTCTTGGTTGTAACATATCTGAGTTTCCTTCTACCTATTTGGGGCTTCCTCTCTGTCTCAAGCCTGAGGATTCCTTCTGGAATAAGTTAATTGATAGACTCAACCTGAAATTCATTGGTTGGAAAGGGGTTGTTCTTAGTCAAGCTGGTAAAGTCACTCTGCTCAAAGCCACTCTCCAAAATCTTCCTGTGTATGTTCCTAGCTTGTTAAAAATCCCCTCAAAGTTTGCAGAAGCTATTGAAAGAATCCAAAAAAAGTTCCTTTGGTTGGGAGTGGAAGTTAAAAATAGAATCCCCCTTATAGCCTGGAATAACATTTGTACCCCTAAGCCCTTAGGTGGGCTGGGCTTAAGGAACATTAGTTCTATGAATAAAGCTTTATTAGCCAAACAAATTTGGAGATTCAAAGGGGAGGAAAGATAATGGAACTCTATTTGGAAAAACAAATATCTCTATATGCAACCTTCTAAGGAAGAATTCTTTGACAACTCTTTCTCTGTTGATGGATTTGCCATTTGGAATGCAGTGCAATTTGCTAAAGGCTAGGCTACTGCTGGCAGAACCTAGAACCTTGGGGATGGGAGGAAAATTAGATTTTGGGAAGATAGATGGATCCTAGATAAACCTCTGGAGGAAATCCCTATCATCAAAGATTGGAAAGATAGCTTCAAATGCAGGTATGGTGAAATGGTAAGAGATTACTAGATAAATAGGGACTGGAATGACTTTAGCCAACAGTGCTCGGATCTCAAGTTCCTTCAGATTGCTCTTTTTGCTAAAATCCCTAGAGACAACAAAGATGACATTCTGATATGGGGGAAAAATCTGGATGGGAAATACTCTGTTTCCTCTATTGTGGCTATTCATAATGTCCCGGTGGAAGCTACTCCCATCTGGGCTAAAGTTTGGAATAAGAACTTAGTTCCCAAAATCAACATCTTCTTTTGGATTTTCATCCAAAATAAGATATTAACCCTGGATAATCTTCATAAAAGAGGCATCATTTTTCCTAACATGTATTCTCTTTGTTGCAGGGAAGAAGAGACAACTTGCCATATTCTCAATCAATTCTCTTTTAGCCAAGACATCTAGAAAATCATCCTGACCAGGTGGAACCTGAGCTGGGTCTTCCCGAATTCTCTTGGTGACACTTGGCTTCAATGGCATTGTCCTAACTCTAATCCTAAAATTGTGGAGATCTGGAGACATACTCTGCTGATTGTTATCTGGAATATATGGAAAGAGTGTGACAACAGGATTTTCAAAGATAAAAGGGCTATTCCTGAAGTGGTTGCAGACAAAATCTTTAGGAGTATTTTTGAATGCCTCTATGGCACTGATTAGGGACTTGCTGCTAAAGAAGATTTCAAAGACAGATGGAACCTTTCTACCACCACTACTAGCAAGGAGAAAGGTAGAGAATGTCTTGTCTGGTGTTTCCCTCTGCTAGGATGGATTAAGGCTAACTTAGATGGGGCCTCTAAAGCAAATCTGGGTAAAGCTGGATATGGGGGCATTATCAGGAATTTTGCTGGAAGTTGCCTTAAGGCGGTGGCTGGTCCTCTGGGGAATCAAACTAGCCATTTTGCTGAAGCCTTCGCTGCCTTCCATACTATAATTATAGCCAAAAATATCAATTATGATAAAATATGGCTTGAGGGGGCTTCACTTAATATTATTAAGTGCTCAAAGGGGGAATCAAAGCCTTCTTGGTCCATTGAGAATATCATCATGAAAGCTAGAGAGATTATTGCCAGTTTCAAAGAAATTATTATACAACATGCCTTCAGAGATCAAAATAATGTTGCTGACTGTTTAGCGAATACTAGAGTTAATTTTGACGTTCAAATGATTTGGCACGAGGATGATCTCAATTTAAACATTAAAGAGATACTCAGAAAGGATCGTTATACGGGGAGAGAAGGACAATTAAATCATGACAAGTAAAAAGCACCACTTGCGCCTTGGTGGAAAGGCCATCATTACCTGGCACTGCGGCAAATCTCCTACTATCTCCAAAAAATTGTTGCACACTTTGTGGGTTACTCAGAGCGATAATTTGAGTTGCATAGGGAAAGAAGTTCTCAATTTGCAGAGAAATAGAGTCGATATCCTGCATTCAAAAATGGGAGGAGATCTAAGATGCGAAGAACCAAACAACACGTCGACCTGGAAAGCAATGCCTAAAGTCTAGGCAAAGCTGGAGAAGGGCTCTCTCACCAGCTTCATGGAAAAGCTTGAGGACTATGACAAAGGTAGGGTCAACTTAGCCATTTCCAAGATTTCTGAAAACTGGTCTAATGGCTCTTCTAAACTTTACGGAGTTAAATTTAAACTGGATGCTAGGCTTATTTCTACTGTGACTGGTATGCCCCACTCTGGGCTCAACTTCTTTTGAGACCTCAAGGTCTCCAACAATGCAGTTACCATGTTCCTGCGAAAAGAGAAAGAGCGGGCCAAAATCAGCAAGGCTACCGGGGGCTACTACGATGCTGCAAACATCAAGAAGTTGTGGGGCTGGGTCCTGAATGCAATCATGGAGTATATTACGGTTGAAGGTCATTTCTCTAGGGCCCACACTTACCACTTTGTTCTCTTGAACCATTTCAGACATGACAAAAAAGTGTCTTTGCCCTACTACCTTTTTCAATCCCTCTCCAAGTCCCTGAACAAGCACAGGACTAACCCTTACAGCCTGATTCTCCACTGCGGGCTCCTGCTGCTCATTTATGAGCATTGCAAAACCCTTTCTCTACAAGAAAATAAGTGGATTTTTGCTTCCCCAGGTAAAAGGAGGATGGAAGAGGGAGATACTAGAAAGGAGAAGGCGTCATCCAGCAAGAAAAGGAAAAGTGCCCCAGGGTTGGAAACTGAGGACAATGTCAAGGAAAGCAGTGGTATGGAGACGGATGACTCTAACGGGGAAGACAGCTGGAAGAAAGAGGAGTTGGGAAACGAGGAAGAAAGTGGAGATTTCGAGCTTGGTCAAGATAGCCCTATTCCAAGTGATCACCCTGGTAAGGACAATAGCCATCTGATGGAGGAGACGGCTCCCAAGGATAATGAGGAAACCGAAGTTAATTCTGAGAAGGAAACAAACAAAGGCTCTGAGAAGAACCTAACTGAGGAAAGGGATAGCAAGGCCAAGGAGAGTGCTAGTGAAGGGCTTATCCTGGATAATTTCAAGAAGCTCTCGGAGGCCAAAATGAATTTCGACAAACAGACTTACGAAACCCAAAAAAACCTGGAGAAGCAAGGGATAAATTTGGATAAAAAGAGGGAGGACGAAAATAGAGAGCATATTAATTGGAAGCAGGAAATGGAGAATAAGGTAAAATCGCTGGAAGAGGGAAAAGAAGCGATGAAAAATCTAATGGGAATCATCCCAAGTATCCTCTCTACTATCACCAAAAACCTGGAAGACATTGCCAAGGTCTTTGACCATACTCCTAAACCGGTTGTGGATCTTGACCTGGAGGAGGAGACCATCCAAACTGGAAGTGGTGGTGATGTTACCCTGACGGGCGGAACTACGAAGAGAACCAGGGCCAGTATCAAGAAAGCTATGGCTATTGCGGCCAAGGACCCTCCCAACCTCAAAGACAACATCAAAGAGCTGCAAGAAATTAGTAGCACCTTTGCTAAAGCCTTGGATAAAATCTGATTCCTAGATGGCCTGCTGGCTTTTAGAGGCTTTTGTGGGTTTTCCTCGGTTTTTCGCCGGTTTTATCCTTTTGTTCTGTTTCTCTCTATTTCTCGTAGCTTTGTTGTTTTAGTCTTGCTTGTAAAGGGTTTTGGGGCCCCTTCAAAACCTACTTTTTCATTAATCAAAAACAATGTGTTTTGTAATCTTTAACAGGATTTGCTTTTAACCGAGCATACTCTAGAAGAGTATATTTCTTAGTGGGTCCGAAATCCCACGGTGGTTTTTCCCTATTTGGGTTTCCACATTAAATCTGGTGTTATGAGTGTTATGATGTTTATATGCTTTTGAGTTTGCATGTTTAGCAGTTTTAGTTATATTACTAAAGTATATGTTACCGAGGTTGAATCTGATGTTTTTATGAAAGATTAAGTTTGTATGATTCACCCCCCCCCCCTCTCATCTTATTAGCTATGCATCTTTACTTATCTTTAAGTATTAGAACTATCAATTGGTATCAAAGCTTTGGACTCGGGAAGGAAAATTTTAAAGGTACTTGAGGAAAAGATCTAAAGATGTATAAGAGGGATGCACCGAAGCTGAACAAGTCAAGTTTCTCTACATGGCAAAAAAGGATAAAGTTGCACCTATCAAGAATTGAAGAATATGTTGTATATTATCTGGAGAATGATTTCTTCACACCAAGCACCTATCCATTGACTATGGAAGAGATAAAAGCAAAGCAAGAACATATCCAAGCAATGATTGAAATAACATTTGCATTGACCGATTCAGAGTTTAATGATCTAGAAGGTTGCAATGATGCAAAGGCAATGTGGGACAAGCTCATATCTGTGTATGGAGGAGATGAACATATTCAAAGAGAAAAAGTGGATATTCTAAGAGGACAACTTGAATCTATGAGGATGAATGAAGGTGAGAACATAACCCTGTACAGTACAAGACTAAAGGATATTGTCAATCAAATCAAAGGAGCGGGTGGAACTATTAAAGAAAAGGATATAACAAGTAAGTTGTTAAGAACCCTTCTACGGGCTTATGCAATCCGAGTCTCTGCAATCAATGAATTGAGGTCTGTACCTAATATGCCAGTTTCTTTAGATGCTACTATTGGTAAGCTACATGCATTTGAGTTAAGTAAGTTTGATAATAGTGGGTCATCGGTAAATAAAATTGAATCTACATTTAGTTCTTTTCATATTGGTGAATCTGATGATTACAATGATAGAATGAGTAAGTACACTAAAGGGGATCACAGTGGAGCAAGTGAAAGATTTCGCAAGAACATGGAGGAAGTACACAAACTGTATGAGGAAATCAAAAAGCAAGAAGAGTTTGAAGCACTATTAGCCAGAAGGTTACCGAGAGGCAAAGGTAAGTATAAAGGAAAACTACCTTTGAAATGTTTCAATTGTGAAAAGATAGGACATATGGCTTCTAACTATCCTGATAAAGATTCTACTGAAAAGAGAGATTACCGAGATGATAGACAGAAAGACAATCATTACAGAGGACACCGAGACTTTAGAATAAGAGATAGAAAGTCATGCTTAATAGCCAATGAGGAAGCCAATGATGATAAATCAGATGAAACTGATACAGAGGAAGTAGTTTATGTGGCTATCAAAGATGGATCAGATGAAGAAAGGTATGAAGAAAAAGTCCTTATATCTCACATAAATACTAATGATTCTTGGATCATAGATAGTGGATGCTCACATCACATGACAGGTGATAAACACAAGTTTGTTATGATAGAAGACTATGATGGAGGCTATGTAAGATTTGGTAATGATGCACCATGTCCTGTAAGAGGTAAAGGATCCATAACACTTCTTGACAATGAAAGATGCAATGATGTTTATTGGGTTGAAGGTTTGAAATACAATTTGTTGAGTGTAGCACAACTAAATAATACAGGATACCGAATAGAATTTCATAAAGGAATTGTCAAAGTTCATGATAAGCATGGAAAGTTAGCTGCTACCGAGACACAAACAAAATGTAACACATTTCACCTTGACTCAACTCGGAATAAATTTTTGTATGCAAAGATAGATGATACCTGGTTATGGCATAAAAGGTTTTGTCATGTAAATTTTGATAATCTGATCAAAATAAGCAAGAAGCACCGAGTAAGAGGTCTACCAAGTTTGGAACAAACTAAGAATGCTATGTGCTGAGGATGCCAGATGGGTAAAATGACAAGATCAAGCTTTACAAGTAAGTCTTACACTTCCAAGGGAATTTTAGATCTTGTGCATACTGATCTTTGTGGTCCTATGAAAGTTCAAAGTTATTATGGTGATAAATACTTTATATTATTTGTGGATGATTACTCAAGGATGATGTTAGTAATGTTTTTAAAAGAAAAATCAGAAGCTTTTCAAATGTTTAAATGGTACAAGGCAAGAGTTGAAAATGAAACAGGAAGACAATTGAAATGTCTTAGATCAGATAGAGGAGGAGAGTTCACATCTGATGAGTTCAACTTATTCTGCAATGATCATGGTATAAAAAGACAAGTCTCTGCGCCAAGAACTCCATAGCAAAATGGAATAGCTGAGAGAAGAAACAGATCTATTGTGGATTGTGCCAGAACCCTGATGATTGAAAAGAAAGTGCCATAAACATTTTGGAGAGAAGCAATAAGCATTGTAGTTTACACCCTGAACCGAGTACAACTGAAGAAAGGTACTTTGAAGACACCATATGAAATCTGGTATGACAAGAAACCTAATGTAAGTTATTTTAAAATCTTTGGAAGTAGATGCTATGTACACAAGGATGATAGAAATGGCAAGTTTGATCAAAAAAGTGAAGAAGGAACATTTATTGGTTATTCTTCTAGAAGTAAAGCATTTAAATGTCTGATCAAATCATCTAACAAAATAGTAGAAAGTGCAAATGTGAAAATTGATGAATTTGCAGAAAGAAATGATGAAGGAAATTCCAAGGAACCAGAAGATTATGATGAATTTGTCTATGTTCAACCGACAAGTCCTACCGAGAAACCTGCAGAAGGAAATGAAGAAAATATCTAGTTACCAAGTGATGAAGAAGAACATACAGAGCCTACCGAGCCTATATTAGCCAAATATGTCAGAAGACATCATGCACCAAGTCATATTACAGGAGATAAGGATGATCCAGTGATGACAAGGAACAAACTGAGACAGAACACATGTCTGATATCTGAATTTGAACCGAGAATAGTGAAAGAGGCATTTAACAGTGAAGATTGGATAAATGCTATAATAGAAGAGATTGATCAAATCAAGAAGAATGACACATGGACACTGGTCCCAAAACCGAAGGACAAAAATGTAATCGGTACAAAATGGATTTTCAGAAACAAGCTGAATGAAAAAGGAGAGGTCATTCGAAATAAAGCAAGACTAGTTTGCAAAGGTTATGCCCAAGAAGAAGGAATTCATTATGGTGAAACTTTTGCACCTATGGCAAGACTTGAAGGAGTAAGAACATTATTGGCATATGTTGCTTACAAGAATTTCAAGGAATATCAAATGGATGTCAAAACTACATTTCTGAATGGTATATTAGCAGAAGAAGTTTTTATTGAACAACCTGAAGGATTTTTTGAAGACAATAATAAAGATCAGGTATGTAAATTGAACAAAGCTTTATATGGTCTGAAACAAGCACCTAGAGCATGGTATGAAAGATTGCTCTCTTATTTGATCAAGATTGGTTTTATAAGGACAAGTGAAAACAGCAATATTTACATGAAGAATGATGAAAATGGAATACTAATCTCAGCCATATTTGTTGATGATATTATATTTTGTGGAAATGACTCTCTATGTAAGAACTTTGGAAATGAAATGAGCAAAGAATTTGAGATGTCATTAATTGGTGAGATAAAGTATTTTATAGGTTTACAGATACTGCAAATGAAAGATGAAATTTTCATTACTCAATCCAAGTACATAAAGGAAATCTTAAAGAAATTTGGAATGGAGGATTCAAAACCAGTAAGTACTCCTATGACTACCAACTATAAACTATCAAAGAATGATGAATCTGCATCTGTTGAGGAGACACTTTACCGATCCATGATTGGAAAGTTGCAATACATTATTCACAGCAGGCCAGAGATAGCACATGCAATAGGTATAGTTGCAAGATTCTCTGCAGATCCTAAGGAAACACACATGACAGCAATCATGAGAATTTTTAGATACTTGAAAGGCACTGAGGATTATGGCTTAGTATATCAGAAAAGGAATGATTTTGATTTAAAAGTTTATACTGATGTTGATTGGGCAAGCAACATTGATGATAGAAAAAGCACAAGTGGAGGAGCTTTCTTTTTAGGAGAAAGACTAGTGAGTTGGCTTAGCAAGAAACAAGGATGTGTTTCACAGTCAACAGCAGAAGCTGAATACGTTGCTGCAGCATTAAATTGTACCAACATAGCATGGATCAAACAACTGCTAGAAGGTATAAATGAGAAAGTTACCGAGCCAGTAACTATATTCTGTGATAATACTAGTGCCATTAACATTTCAAAGAATCATGTTATGCACTCTAAGACAAAGCACATCTCTATCAAATATAATTATCTTAGAGAAGAAGCTCAAGAGAAGAAAGTGGTGTTATAGTATGTTAGCACAAAGGAACAAATAGCAGATATCTTCACCAAGCCACTACCAAGGGACACTTTTGAGTATCTCAAAGGTAAGTTAGGGGTCCTACCCCTATCCTCTACTCACTAACCGAGTTCAGTGAAAGCATCAATTCGATGACTCTACAAAATATCTTTTAGGAGTTGATGCTGATTTACACACTTTAGGATGTTTTCTAAAGGTGTATAGGAAATAATACATGGAACAAGAATTGAAGACATAAATGCTCTGACCGAGATTAAAGTTGACACATAACAGCAAAAAATCACTTCATATAGGAAGAAATTATGTTTTAAGTTCTTTACTTTTTGGCATTGTTGACAAAGGGGGAGAAGACTGGAGAAGACAGGAGGAGACTGGAGAAAAGCAAAAAAGCAAGACTGGAGAAGAGGAGAAGACTAATGTATGGGGGAGAATTCTGATGACAGAAGGAGAGCATTTTAGCACAGCAATCAGAATCAATTAGGTCAAATCAATTGGTTTTGCCATCAATGCCAAAGGGGGAGATTGTTGGCATTTGGCATTTGGCATTATAACAGACAAGGAGAGATTGTTGGCATTTCAATAAGGATATTGAGAAGGTTGTTGATGATTATGGATATAACTGATTAAGGATGTTTACTGTCTTAATATTATTATTTTGTCATTGATGTCAAGAAATTGATTTTCTAATTCAGTATGATGTTGCCATATCTTGAGAGGTATGATTTGATGAGTATAAAGATGTCGGTAAAAGACATAGAAAGAATATGATGGATAAGGGGAGAAATAAGTTATTCAATGGGCAACTATTACCAAGTTAGACAATAATGAGATCATGATGATTAGATTGTTTTGATATCCTACATATGTTATTGATTGAAAGGTTAATACTATACTATGTTACCTAGCAAAGAACCTAGTCGGTAAACCCTAAGGAACCTAGTCGGTAAACCCTAAGGTTATCGCTATTGGTTAATGAAGGCATAATGTCTATCGAGTGAAGTTTAGTATTTACCAAGTTGTAACCGAGTTGTAACAGAATACATTAAATGATTACATGCATTATTTGATGAAGGAAGCTAATGAGCTGGCTATGATTAAATGATTGGTATGTCGTGAATGAAGTTTGTTAAAGAATCTATGGCAAAGGAAAATCGGCAAGAAGATCTACAGCTTAGATTGAACCGCAATACCCTAGCACAAGTTCCAAGAAATGTATGCAAGTTCCAAGGCAGGGTAAAATGTTTTCAAATCGAAGGATACATTGAACCTGGACAAAGTTTGAAGATCTGATGGCTATGATTGATCATGGGAAATGTGATCAAGGAGATTAAGCGGTTGGCAAATTGTTTATAAATAGGGAACTGTTGATAAACAATGCATGCGGGCAAGTGTATGCATAGGGATGCTACATAGTGATTACTAAGCACAGAAGCTTGGAGATCTATTTTGAATAACAGAGTATAGAGCCTAGCAGATGGACAAGACTAGTTCTATGTCTATATTGTATTGAGCAAATAAGAATCTACTTTAGCATTTTAGATGTGAAGTTGCAGATAGATTTTTATTACTGTTATTTTGTGAAAGTGACAAAAAATCTCTTAACCAAGTGGACTTAACAGTCTTATTTGTAAAACCCTCTAGCAAGGTGACATTCTGATTGAGTGTTGGAAATCCTTTAAAAAGGTCACTTCTAACAAGGTGAAGATCCTAACAAATCTGAGGGAAATCCCTTAACCGGGTTACATCTAGCAATATGTTTTGTAATCTTTAACAGGATTTGCTTTTAACCGAGCATACTCTAGAAGAATATATTTCTTAGTGGGTCTGAAATCCCATAGTGGTTTTTCCCTATTTGGGTTTCCACATTAAATCTGGTGTTATGAGTGTTATGATGTTTATATGCTTTTGAGTTTGCGTGTTTAGCAGTTTTGGTTATATTACTGAAGTATATGTTACCAAGGTTGAATCTGATGTTTTTATGAAAGATTAAGTTTGTATGATTCACCCCCCCCCCTCTCAGCTTATTAGCTAGGCATCTGTACTTATCTTTAAGTATCAGAACTATCACTAATGTTGTTTTCAACTTTAGCCATTGCTACAATGTTTGAAATCCATGGGGAATAATAGATAGGACAATTGAATCCAGCATCCAACAATTTTTCAATCTCATCTTTAACAAGTAATACCACTTTAGGGTGAATCTTTTGAATCTTTTTCTTCATAGTTTTAGCATCATGAATTAGGACAATGTTATGAATGACAATCTTAGGATCTATGCCAGGCATGTCAGAATATATCCAAGCAAATATCTCACGAAACTCATGTAACAACTCAGCATATTGCTTTTTCTCTTCTTCATCAAGACATTTCCCTATCTTGATGATCTTATCTTCAACACAAGGATCCATCTTGATATCAATGGTGTCATTTATTAGGAGATTACTTTGTTGAGGAGCATCTCTTAATTGAGGAAATTCTTTAACTATCTCATCATTACTTCTTTCCTTCCCAAAGTAAGCTTTTGCATTTAAACAATAAGAAAAACTATGGTTATGGTGATAACAAGGAAGGTTGTCATAAGCTCCCAAGAATTCAGCTAAGGAATCATCGATAGAAAAAAAATCAAAATCAAAGACACAAGCAGGGCCAAAGTCAATATATTATGGATATTTTAATGAGAGAGAAGCAGAAATGACATTAACACTCATAGATGCTCTCTTAGAGGCTTTAGTATTCTTGAAAGGATCATAACCAAGCCCAAATGCCATATCACGAAAGTTGTTTTCCAAGGGAACTTTAATCCCTTGTTCTTGAGCACCACATCCATTTCCATTATATCCACACCTAGCTAGGATGTGAAAACCAGGACCATAAGGGTTAGTCATTTTCGAAAGAAGGAGGATTTTCAAAAAGTGAAGGATCATAATCCTCTAAACTAGAAACTAAGGGAGATGAAATCTAAGAAGTCATCACAAAGTTATTGCTCAATGGCCCAGATAAAATAGATTGTTTTTTAGGTTCTTCTTCTTCTTTCTTCTTTTCGACCTTAGGCTCTCTAGGGGGAATTTTGTATTCCCCTATGAAAGTAGGATTGAAATAAAGGGATCCCCAATTATCTTCTACAAGAATTTATTCAGGAGAGAATGTATTCTCAATTGTAGAGTCGAGATGAGAAGATTCTTCCTCAATAACCTTAGGTCCACTTGAGGAAACATCGGGGATCGATCCAGATATAGGAGACACGTTTAATGAACTAGTCACACTAATCGGAGTTGAAGCTTTAGAGGAATTATCTAAGATAATTGGGGAAGAATTGATTGAAGATGATTTATAACTTGATGTTTGTAAACAAGCCTAAAATCTCGTGTCTCCTAACAAGGTGTATGTTGCAGTGTTGTGAATGAATTTGATTTGCCTATGCAATGTAGAGGGAACAACTTGCATGCTATGAATCCAAGGTCTTCCTATAAACAAGTTGTATGTCAACTCTCCATACATGACATGGATAGGAGTAGGTAAAGTAACAGGACCTACCTTAACAGGCAAGGTGATGATACCTAGTGAATATTTAGCAACATTATCAAAGCCACGGATAGTGAGAGAATCAGGCTTGATAAGAGATGTATCAAAATTGATCTTATGCAATAAGTTAATAATACAAACATTAAGCCAGAACCATTGTCCACTAATGCTCATCTTATCGCACTATTATTAATGATAACCACAATCATTAAGGGATCATATTGTTGTTGAATTTCACTAGAAAGCAGCTCATCTTGTGTAAACGCAATCTGAGCCTTAGGTGATGTAATAGAGTGAATCAAGGAAGCCATTATTAGATGTCACTGCAAGTGAGACATTCAATGTTTTCAAGGCATCTTGTAGCATTCCATGATGAGTCGAGGAAGTCTGAAGCAAATCCCAAATGGATATCTTGGCAGGAGTAGCTTTAAGTTGTTCGACAAGATCATATTCCTTACCAAGAGTTTGTGAAATATGAGGTGCTTGAGGAAGAATGAGTTGAGAATTAGGTACAAGAGTTGAAACAACCGGAGGAGAGTTAGGTTTCCTATTGTTTATTGTGTTATAGGTATGGGAAACTACATTGTAACTCTCCTTAGTAAGTTGTCTAGCATATCTTTAAGGACTCTTAGTGGGATTCCTTCCTTGAACCGTAATGATAGGTTTGTTTGGAGTGCTAAAGGAATCATGACCATATCCACCTTGAACCGTGAAAAGAGGTTGATTAGGAAGAGGTGAAGTTGGAGAAGGAAAAGTACCTTGGACAACAAAAAGAGGTTTTCTATGTTCATTCACATTGATCATGTTGATTAACTTTTTAGATGCATTATTCTTGTTTGAAAGTTTAGGTAGGGACATAAAGTCATCAAGGGCATCATCCGATAAAGTATGGTCATAGTGATTGAAAGGCTTATCTTTGGACTCAAAAGGAGACATAACATCATAGAGGGAATCATGGGAATCAACTATGTTGCTAGATCTAGTGGAGGATTTTATAGGAATATACCCATGATAGGGATCATTCAACTTATCTTTCTCATCACCACAAAATGGCATAGTAACAAGGTTGATTAACTTTTGACAAAATGAAGGTTTAGAAGTCTTAGGGTTCAAAAACTCATCTGCATTTTTAGCATGTTTTTTCAAGCGTCAAAGTCCAATTAAGACAATAGCTTAAAACTGTGTTTTAGCGCTTTTGTCGCCTAGAATAGCGCTATTGTATAGTAGTTGTAGCGCGTTTGTTGCGTTTAGTGCATTCGTTGCATAGTAATAGCACTATTGTAGTATCAGCGCATTTGTGTGTTTGTTGTAGCAGTTTTGTTATGAAATAGCGTTGTGGTGTAGTTGTTGTAGCATGGTTGATTGTTTAGCGTTGTTGTGTAGTAGTTGTAGCGTGATTATTAGCAGAATAGTGCTATTGTGATAAAAATGCCCCAGTGCTAGAGAACATAGCCTGATGCCTCAATTGATTGTTTGATTGGTTTTTTTGATGAATTATAGCAGCTCCATTGAGACTAGGTTAGTACGATAAATGTTTGTTGTAGTCTAGGATTGCCATAATTGATTGCCTATTGAGATGCGAAGATACTTGATCAAAGTATCTGTTGATAGTCTAGGCTGAAAACTTAAGAAATTTTGTAGCAAAACAACTAATGTATGTTGATGTGTGTAGGAGGACCTGCCTATTCTACAGATGCGGGAGAGGCATCCTGCCACACAACAGTTGTGAGAGCAGATGACAGAGGCAGAGAGAGACTGTGTCGTTATTACTGGTTTGTACGATATGATGTATCTTCCCATGATTCGAACGAATCACAGATTGATGAAGCACTGGTCGAGCATTGGCATAGCGAGACATGTACCTTCCACCTGGCGACAGGAGAGATGATGGTTACGCTAAAGGACGTGTGGAGGATATTGCACATCCCGATCAAAGGAGAGTTGCTGACTTATGATCAAGGAATAGAGACAGTGGCGGTACAGAGGATATTTGTTCATAATGTTTATATTGAAGACGGCTGTGTAGCCTGGGAGGACATAGTAGCACTGTATGAGCCTTTACCAGTAGTTTTATCAAGGATCATTGAGGGTTTGTTGTGCCCCGATCGACGTTCACATGGATTGGTCGTTGGTTGGGGCCAGGTGATTGAGCAGATGATGACTGAGGGGACCCACTATACCTGGGGACCATGTGTGCTAGCACATCTTTGTTGGTATTTTGGTATGTTTTTTTCATTGATGTCAACACCTACTAAAGCATTAGCACTCTGGAGATCCAGCAGCATTCACCGGCAAAAAAGTAACTATTGCACAGTTACTGGTATATGGTTCACCAGCAGGATATAATGATCATTGGCACTTGGAATGATATGGAAGACACTTGTTAATGTCGAAGACATCGTGTGGACACTTTGTTTTGAAGAATTAATCATTGGTATAATCATATTTGCATATTTGCTTTTATTGGCAAATAGGTCCAGGGTTACCTAGGGTTACACCAACAGGTTTATCTTTTCCAGATCAGCATGGCATGCTATGGAGATGATTTATTATTGTTGTAAATGCTTTAAGATGACGTGTTTAATCAGTTATTGCATCGGATATTATATTGTTTGTAAAATGTTTTATTGTAATATCTTGTAGAGCCAACCTACTAAAATTGGTCTTAGGTTATGGTATAAATGTAAGATCTTATTTGTAAGATCGAGTGTGGAAATGCGAAAAAGAACTAAGTGAAGGTATATGCGAGATTAAGCAAAGCTATACACGAAGACATCATTTGAAGGAGAAGCTAGGTTTTTATGGAAGCATATCAGCATTACACCGGTACTGAATCCAGCATATGAAGATATTATTTTGTGCAGTACATTCTTATTGGATTTAATCATCCAACTGTAGTCAGTGTGACTCCCATTTTGTGATTGGGCAATGAGCTATAGGTTGTTGGCCTTTCTGCATGTGCAGACCCCATTTATGTACACTTACTATCTGCAGTAGTATCATCTGATTGTGGGTAAGATTTCCCACCATGGTTTTTCCCCTTATAGGGTTTCCACGTACAAATATTGGTGTTATGTGTTGTGGATGACTTTGTGTTTATGTTTCATGCATTAATCTTTACCGGTATAGCAATTAACTGTTAACATTGTCTACCAGCATACTTAACTGGTTTACCGGTATTATGCATTAAGTTGGTTGAGTTGTTTTTGGTTTGAATTTATTAGACAACTGATTCACCACCCCCCCCCCTCTCAGTTGTCTCCGGGACCTAACAATTGGTATCAGAGCCTAGTCCTCTTTTACAGAAGTTTAACAACTTGAGGAGATCCAATGACTACTAATTATTTCAGGAAGGACAGTCCTAAACTTGATGGAACAAACTATGGGATATGGAAGATCAGGATGGAGACACATCTGAATTGCATTGGTAAAGACATCTAGAAAGTTACAAATAATGGTTATACTGCTGTTGTAGTTGGTCAGACCGCTCCAACTACCTTAGCTAAAGATGAGGAGAATGATTGCAAAGCAAGAGAAGCACTTTTGAGCACTTTATCAGATCAACAAATCATGGGATTATCAAATAGGTCTATTGCTAAAGCTATTTGGGATCAATTGAAAACACTGAATGAAGGAAATTCCGTAGTCAAGATTGCAAAACTTGAAAGCTTTCGAGTCAGGTATGAACATCTGAAAATGGAAGAAGATGAAAGGATTTCTACTTTTATGGAAAGAGTAAATGAAATTGTTTTGGGTATTTAATGTTGTGGAGGAACCTTGAGTGAGGATGAAATTGTTTCAAAAATCTTAAGAGGATTGCCACTGGCATATAAAATGAAGGTTACTGCTATAAATGTGTTGAGAACAATGCCTAATACATCAGTAACTAGGGATACATTAATTGGAAAACTTTCAGCCTTTGAAATTGAGGAATTTGGTCATGTTGCTACTATAAAGACAAATTTGGCCTTTAAAGCATCAACATCATCTGCTCCATCATTTGACAAATCAGATTGGAAATCCTTTTATGCAAGAGAACTTGAAGAAACTAGGAAGGAAAATGAAGAACTTGAAGCACTATTTGCAAGGAAAATGCCAAAAGGTCCAGTTGGAAGTAAATATGAAGGTAAAGCACCCTTTAAATGTTTTAACTGCAATAAGATTGGTCATATGGCTTCGAGATGCCCTGATAGACATGCTAGATGAAGAGAAGAAGCTAGAAGAACATACAAGCCTAATCCTGAATATCAGAGATATAGATTTAAGAAGAACAAAGACAAATCTTGTTACATTGCTAATGAAGGTGTAACTGATGATTCTGATGAGGATCCAGCAGACAATGGATGGGTTTTGTTGCTATAACAGAAGATCAGCCGGCACCTACTGCTCAACCGGTAGAACAAGCCCTAGCAGCTAAAGTTGAAGTAAAGGATGAATGGATCATTGACTCATGATGCTCACATCATATGATAGGAGACAAAGGTAAATTCTTGAACTTTCAAGAATACAATGGAGGTTTAGTAAGATTTGGAGATGACAATGCCTGTTCAATCAAAGGTAAGGGTACAATATCTCTTGATGGTAAGCCTAACATTGACAATGTCTACTATGTTGAAGGATTAAAGAATAATCTTTTTAAGTGTTGGTCAATTAGTTGAGAAAGGATTTCAGTTACAATTTAAGAATGGAAAATGCAAAATCATGAATAGAACTGGTTTAGAAATTGCAACCAATAATCAGACTAGAGGTAATATCTTTCATTTAAATAATAGTGAAAAGGCATGCTTGATTGCACATATAGATGAAAGTTTGTTATGGCATAAGAGACTCTGTCATGTAAACTCTGATTGCATGATAAAGATCAGTACTTCTAAGGCAGTTAGAGATCTACCTAAAATTGTAAAACCTCATAATACTATATGTAAGGAATGTCAATTTGGAAAACAAGTTAGAGCTAGTTTCAAAAGTATTCCAGAAAAATCCAATAATGCTCTTGATTTGATTCACACTAATTTATGTGGTCCAGCTAGAACTAAAAGCTTACAAGGTGATAGATATTTCATGTTAATTATTGATGATTATTCTAGAATGTGTTGGGTTACTTTTCTTAGAGAAAAATCAGAAGCACTTGGAAAGTTCAAACTGTTCAAAGCAATGGTTGAAAATGAAACCAATAAGAAAATCAAATGTTTAAGATCAAATCAA
The DNA here is from genome assembly GCF_030272615.1 of Cryptomeria japonica. Lineage (NCBI taxonomy): Eukaryota > Viridiplantae > Streptophyta > Pinopsida > Cupressales > Cupressaceae > Cryptomeria > Cryptomeria japonica. The sequence continues at coordinate 373,670,557 of NC_081415.1, forward strand.
GGAGGAGAATTCACATCTAAGGACTTTAATACATTCTGTGAAGTGAATGGAATCAGAAGATAGCTATCAGCACCTCGGACACCATAGCAAAATGGAGTTGTCGAAAGGAAAAACAAAATTATCTTGGATGCAGCAAGAAGTATGTTATCTGAAGCAAATTTACCACATGTATATTGGAGAGAATCAGTCAGCACAGCCGTCTATACATTCAACAAAGTTCACATCAAAGGTGAAACCGGTAAGACCCCTCATGAACTATAGTTTGGTAATACTCCTACTCTTAAGTATTTCAGAATTTTTCGAAGTAAATGTTATATTAGAAGAGATGAGTATATTGGCAAATTTGATCCTAGAAGTGATGAAGGAATATTTCTTGGTTATCCATCTAAGAGGAAGGCATATAGATGTTTTAATAAAAGATTGTTGAAAATTGTTGAGAGTACAAATGTAAAAATTGATGAACAATTCAGAGGAACTTCAAGGTATATAGATTCTAAACCAGAAACAGAAATTGTGACAAATGAACCTATACTAAATCTACCAATATAGAATGAAGATCCAGTTACCCCATTACCATCAGAGGATTCCACAGTAATTGAAGAACAACAGCAAACTAAGACACCCCGGTATGTAAAATTGAATCATTTTGAAGATCAAATAATTGGAAGCAAATTTAAAGGAGTTATGACAAGAGGAAGATTGGCAAATGAAGAGGTATGTCTTATTTCTCAAATTTAACCATCATCTGTTAATGAGGCATGTGAAGATAAATTTTGGATTAAAGCTATGGAAGAAGAATTAGAACAAATTGAGAAAAATAACACTTGGAGATTAGTTCCCCAGCCTAAAGATAAAAATATAATTGGAACCAAATGGGTATTTAGAAACAAACTCAATGAAGATGGTAAGGTTGTCAAAAATAAAGCAAGACTAGTGTGTAAGGGATACTCTCAGAAAGAAGGAGTTGATTACAATGAAACCTTTGCACCGGTAGCTAGAATTGAGGCAGTCAGATTATTCTTGGCTTTTGCAGCTCACAAGAACTACAAATTTTATCAAATGGCTATTAAATGTGCATTCTTGAATGGAGATCTTGAAGAGGAAGTCTATATTGAACAGCCTGATGGATTTTCTTTGATAGATGACAATGACATGGTTTGCAGGTTAAGAAAAGCTCTGTATGGATTGAAACAAGCCCCAAGAGCTTGGTATGCAAGGTTGGATAAGTATCTTTTAAAGATTGGTTTTTCTAAAGGAAATGCAGACAGCAATTTATATTACAAAATAACTAATGATGATATCTTGATTATAGAAGTATTTGTTGATGATATAATCTTTGGAGGAGAAGATGGATTATGTAAAGAATTTTCTATTAAAATGCAGCAAGAATTTGAAATGTCTATAATTAGAGAAATAAAATTCTTTTTAGGATTGCAGATTTCACAAACTGACAAAGGTATATTTTAGAGTCAATCCAAGTACTTGAAAGAGTTACTAAAGAAATTTGGGATGGAGAACTCTAAACCGGTAAGCACACCTATGACTACAAATGACAAGTTATCTCAAAGGGATGAATCTACACCTGTTAATCAAACTAGATACAAATCTATGATAGGAGGTTTACTGTATTTGACACAAACCAGACCTGATATTATGAATGCAGTATGTATTGTTTCTAGATTTCCTAGTAATCCTAGAGAAAATCATGAATCAGTAGTAAAAAAGATTTTTCGGTACTTACAAGGCACTACAAATCTTGGATTATGGTATCCTAGAGATTAAAATTTTGATCTATGTGCATACACAGATGCAAATTAGGCATGAGATGTGGATGATAGAAAAAGCACCACTGGTGGAGTATTCTTTCTTGGAAAGAGATTAGTCTCTTGGTTGAGTAAGAAACAGAGTTGTACATCTTTATCAACAGCAGAATCAGATAATGTTGCAGCAGCAACTAACTGTACATAGGTACTATGGCTTAAGCAAATTTTGAAAGACATAAAGGTAAAATGCAAGGAACCTATTACCATATGTAGCGTCCTAAAATTACGACACTTGCAATTTTGACTGCATTTGGGTCTTCAGGATGGCGATGCAACACGGAACCTGAATGGAGACCCCGAAACTTGTTCATGACATCAAAAACTGCATTTTTCAGCACCCTGGCCTGATCCTCCTTGCACCCTGTTGTCCTGGGAGGTGGGACCATGGCGCCCAGCGCCCTGGTCCCTGGCCCTATTTTGGGCCCGGTCTCTTATGGGGCTTCGGGTCTTTAAGTTTTCAAATTGGAAAATAATGTTTCCTGGTCGGCCTAAGGTCAGGAAAATCAGTCTATCAGCCCTAATTGACAAGTATATAAACTACTTTTCCTCTCCTAGAAAGAGAGAAAAAGAGGAGGACATATGTGACCAAGGCGCGAAAGCGATATTCAAACATTCAAGCATTCAAGCATTCCTTCAAGCAATTGAGCATTCTAAGTCTCCATTCAAGGCTAGGTGTTGCATTCAAGACAAGGATTCAACCATTGAAGAGGAGATCACATACAACATACAACATAAAACATACATTACACCTTCACATGTAAGAATACAAACATTCTTACAACAAGGTATCAGTACTTGTTTACATTACAAACATTTACATTTACAGCATTCTCATTTCTTGGTTAATTCCAAAACTGGGGTTTGACCTAAAGGCAAACCCCTCATCCCTAACCCCCCAATCGTCCTCTCTTTTCTATGTGTAGGTTGCATGTACACGGTTGTAATTGAAGATCTGGAATCCTTGTGCAGAGACGAACAGATCCACCTTCGTTTCGCGGATTTTTCGGAGGACCGTGTGCACGTCGAGCACCATCGTCCCATCAACTTTCGCTCAAATTTGCAGAACAGCACCGTCTTGACATTTTACTGCTAATTCCAGGTCCGCAGCTTCATCCCATATCCCTATCTCTGTTTATAAGCAAATCTTTCCTACTTTACATGCATTCCTAGTTCAATCATTCTATCTACATTTCTTTACAAAAGAGGGTATCCTTGATGTCTTAACCCTTGAAACACATTTAGAATCCAATCTTGCATTGCGTGGGATTGGATCTTGTGGGTTTCAACCCCTCTTTTGAATGTAAAGTCTCCCCTAAGTGAAAAACCATCAACCCTAGTGACTCTCCCTTCTCTCTCCTTGGAGTTGGGGAGGGGAGAATAACTAGGGTTCGATTTTTCCGCTTTACATTTTGGTGAACCCAACGTGAAACATCCTCATTCTGATTATTCATGGTTAGATCTAAAAATTTTGCTTCCTTAATTACATTTCCATGTTTGATCTTTTGCAAATTTTAGAGGTTAATTGCATAAAAACCCTAAAATTTTCTTTTTGGTAATTAAGCTTGTGGAATGTTTAATTGTTAATGCTTGTTTCAGATCTACACTTCTATTGCAAATTGTCAATTCATATTTGTGCTTTAATTCTGTAAATTAAGTGGTTAAATGTCAAAACCCTAATTTTTAAGACCTTCTTGATTCAACCTTTGACTGATAATTTCACTAATCAAATCACTTCCAAATCGGCTGTAACTTTGGATTCCGCAATAAAATCACAATATCTCTCATCCCTGAAAATTTGGAAAAAAGTTGCGAGGACCGTGTGCACCCTGAGCGCCATCGTCCCCGACATTTTTTCTGAAATTTCGGGAGCTAGATCTTACTATATTTTTCTGCTAAAATCCAGAATTTTGGCTGATTTTATCAATTCTAACACTTTCAAAATTAAAGTCAAAGTTGGTCTAGTGATTGCTTGGATAAAGGCTTATAATCATTCAAAAATTGTTGAAATTAAAATTCATATCAAAATTGTGTTTCTTACTGTCTTAAATCTGAAAAGTGTGTTGGTATTCATTCGAAATTTCAGTGCTGTATTCAAATTTTTACAATTTGTGACTTTTGAAATTAAGTGTTTAATTGTGGCAACCTTGATTTCCACATTACAAATTTGAATTTTGCATGAAATCGAGTCAACTTTTAAATTTCAAAGTCTGCATTGCTTTCAGTATTCCCTCTAAAATCATAAAATTCAAAATTTCAGTTTCCCCCTCTTTTTCAAAATTCAAATTTTACATTTTTCAACAATCTTGGTAGGGTTCAATTTTGAGATTGCAACTTTAATTTGGCCTATCTATAGATCGTAAAATCACTCAATTTTTTTAGATTAGCTTTAAAATCATCATAACTTTCATCCCTGAAAATTTCGAAAAAAGTTGCGAGGACCGTGTGCACTCCGTTCGCCACGGTCCCGGACATTTTTTTTGAAATTTCGGGAGATTGTCCTGATTGCATTTAACAGCTTAAATCTAGGAGATTGGCTGGTTTTATTGAAATTTGCTACCTCTAAAATTCAAAATCTTCTCTCTTTCTTTAGTGCATGAGGTTTACAACAATAAGCCCTACTTACACTATTCCCGTTAGACGAAGCCTTAGAATTAAGTCCTTCCAAGGTTTAATTACTGAGGAGATGGAACCTAATTTGAATGGCCTTTTTAACGAGGACATGGGTAATTCCTCTAATCCTCTTAATGATGAAGAAGCTCTCCATGAGGTTTCTGTAGAACAACTTTCAAAATTGGATAACCAATTTGATGATTTTCGATAATGGATGTCTCAAGAATACCCTGATAGCAAAGCTCTTTCATTAATTGAGGGTCTAAAGCATATGGTTCAAAATGATAAGAATGGAATTGATATTTTGCGTGGTATTGCACACATTGTGGATTCGAATGTGATGCCTATGAAAAGTTGTGCCGAAACCTTAGGTTATACACAACCTCCTCCTCAAGTTAATCATTCTATTCCTTTGACGACTCCTATTGCTAGTATACCTACTTTTACATCAAACATAATGACTACTTCAATACAAGACATTGCTCCTATGATCACCAGTCATGGGGGCAATCCCTCTTCTTCAATCAACCCTCTTCCTTCATTCAATCCAACTTCTTCACTCATTCCTTCAATGAGTGTTCCTGTTATATCTCCACAAATGAACATGACGCAAGGGGGCAATTCATTTAACCATTCCATTCCTCCTTGTAGTGTTCCTCCTTTCCAATCATCTCCTATGACTAACTATCATAGTGTCCTGCCACCTTACTCTCTACCTTCTTTCAATAACATAATACCTCCATCACAATCTAACACGTCTAATATGAACTCTTCGACTGAAGCGACCATTAACAATCTTGCACAAACCGTCTCTTCTTTACAACAACAAATTGCTTCTATGAATCAATCTAAGTTTAGTGTGCCCACATTTGATGTTGCGAGCCCACTTTCTCTTGACATTGTTCGAGCTATCCCCCCTAAACATGTTGAAATTCCGCATTTGGAGCTTTATAATGGTAAGGGTGATCCTCTAACACATGTTAAGACCTTTCAAACAATATGTACTAATTTTGCTTATGACCAAAGGTTGCTTGCAAAATTGTTTACTAGAACATTAAGAGATAAAGCCCTACAATGGTATTGCTCATTGCCTTCTTATTCTATTTCTTCTTTCGAACAACTTGCAAATGCTTTTATTCAACAATTTCAAAACAATATAAGTCCTAAAGTTACCTTGATTGATTTAATGCATTGGAAACAAGGTGTTAAAGAAAAAGTGACTGATTTCATTGGTAGATATAAGCATTTGTATGCTCAAATTTCTTTTCCAATACCTGACAATGATATTCAAAGAATCTTTATTTCTAATTTACAAAAAGATATTAGAGAAAAACTTCTGTTTTCTGAGTTTACTTCTTTCCAACAGTTGTGCTCAACTCTTCACAATTATCAACTGACTGTGAGTCAAATGGAACAAGCAAATCCTATGGCTTCGAGTGATAAGGGTGATAGTAGTCAACAACCATTTGGGAAGTTTAAACCGAACAGAGAGTCCATTAAATTCAATGAAAACATCATCAACAACAATGTGAATGCGGCATCAGGTGTGCCTCCTATTTCTAAGTTTTTCAAGAAAGAAAGAAAGTTTAGTCCTTTGAATGAATCATTGCATAGTATTATGAATAAGTTATTGGAACAAAATGTGCTTACTCTTCCTCCTATAAGGAAAATAGATCCTGCAAAGATTAACTCACCCTATTTTGATAACAAATCTTTCTGTCAATTTCATCGTCAACCTGGGCATGATACTGAAAAATGTTTTGCTTTAAAGGGTAAAATTCAAGATTTGATTGATAATAATACTATCTCTGTTTCTGGTGTGAATGATAAAGGCAACACATCTGTAGCTCCTCCTAACCAAAATCTTTAGATTTTTACTGATCCATTGGCTTCTCATACCTCTAATGCGATTGATACTAATGATTCCTCTGTCTCACCTGATGATCTTGTGTCTATGACTCCGAATGTGATTAACTTTGTAGAGCAGCAGAAAATCCCTAGAGAACCTTCCATTACATTTGATTCCAGTGAAACTATCAGGGCACCTGATGGTCCTTTATATATAGTTGCAAAAGTCAAGAATACACCTTGCCGTGGAGTGCTTATTGATCCTTCTTGTATGGTTAATGTCATTACTGAAGAATTCCTTTTTACTTTGCAATTGAATCAAGTGATCTATGATGAAACAAATGTGGTTGTGAAACTATTTGATGCATTTTCTTCTCCTGCAATTGGTTCTATTACATTACCTATTGAGGTCCATAACAAATCTTTTGATGTGAGTTTTTCTATTATTCCATTGTCCGAACAATTTCGTGTGAAGCTAGGCTATCCTTGGCTATATTCCATGAAAGCTATTGTTTCTCCTATTCACAAGTGTTTGAAATTTCCCCATAATGGTGAAATTGTTACTATCAATCATAGTCTCTTTAAACCAGCTGAAAGAACTTCTAGTGTTCCTATTGATTACTTTTGGCCTAAACAATTCCAATCTCTTCCTCCACGAAGTGATCATCTTTTCAAATCTTATCAAAAGTGGAAAAAATATATGATCCTATCTCTAAGTGAACCTAGAACACCCAAACTTGATATTCCTATCGTTCTTGAGAAGGAAGTTCTTCCTTTGAAAGATAAAACTAATGTCTTTCCTCAAGAAAATTCCCAACCCATCCCTATGAATGTGACTATGTCTATGACTAATAAACTTCCTAAAAGTAGACCTATACCTCCTCGTCATAATGGACTTGGTCTCCTTCCTAAACCGAATATTCCTCCCTTATATGGAGCAGTTCCTCCTCCTTCCTCTTATGGAGAGAAGAGACCTTCCTCTTCTCCTATTGTTCAACCTAAGAGACCACAACCTAAACACCCAAGTGAAAAGGATGAGAACATTCCTCCTCCTCAATCTTCTCAACTTCCCACTAAGACTAGAGGAAATCATTCTGCACGTGAACGCCAACGAAAGCGTCGTCTTAGAGCTTAGGCAGCTACTTCTCAAACATTGCAATCCCCAAAAACACCTTCAGCTAGTATTATTCCATTTTCTCCTCAGCCGACGATTGAGCCGAAATCTCCTAAACATAAGATGCATGATGGTCTTGATCCTGTGTGAGTTAAAGATCCTATTTTTATAAATCTTGATGATGATATAGATGAAAATGTTATTCATGATGAAACTGTTACTCCTGTTCATTCTGATAGTGAATATGAATATGTTGATGTTGATAACCATTTATCTAACGCATTTTCTAAAGCACTTATCTTAGCTCCTAGACAAGAACAACGTGGCTCGGAACATGAACATAGCCCTTGTTTGGATCTTGTGATAGCTCCATCTGCTGTGTTGGATGTTCCTCCTCTAGCATGTTTCCTACCTTCCTGAAATACTGATCAGCAAGATCGGGGGGTAGATGACATGCTGGACTAGTTTCATTAGCATAGCAAATTCTCTCCTCCTCTCTTGACCTTTATTTACTTCTTCTATATGTTATTCTCATTCTTCTATTTGTTGTCCTTAGTGTTGTCTACTTGAGGATGATGCAAAGCATTGAGATCTCTTTTGGTCCCTCTCATGTTGACTCAAAAGACACATGTGTTCCCTTCTTCTAGGTGACCTTCCTTGATTGGGGAATGAAGAACAATAATGCATACATACATATGATATACATGAATTATCATACAGCATACCGACCCCGAGGAAAGCGAAGTCACCTTGTGCTTTGTGTTTTGTGTCTATTATCCTTGGGCTTATCTCACACTTGGGGGCTAAATCCCTGTGATAACGTGCTCCTTTCTCATTTCTTATATGTATCACTACCTTAAAGCAATCACCCCCGGTGAGGCATGTGTGATCACTTTAATGTAGGGGGGCATACATCCCATTCATATCTTTTCAAGATACTTGAAAGTTTCTTGGAGAATTTAGCTTTGCCTTGAAAATTTTTGATATCTTTCTTGCATGACTCATAGTGAGGGAACCTTACTACTGACAGTCATGGTTCTCCCTCGTGATCTTCCCTTTTACTTTGTCAATCGAAGTTGTAAGATCCTTAGTCCACTGGGGGCTTGGTGTATCTTGCCTCCTTGATGTGGTGAAATTTTTTCAATGTTGTTTCCTTGTACTTTATCGGAAGTATGAGCGTATGCTTATACTCCCGCTAAAGTGGGGGCTAAATGTAGCATCCTAAAATTGTGACACTTGCAATTTCGACTGCATTTGGGTCTTCAGGATGGTGATGCAACACGGAACCTGAATGGAGACCCCGAAACTTGTTCATGACATCAAAAACTGCATTTTTCAGTACCCTAGCCTGATCCTCCTTGCACCCTGCTATCCTGGGAGGTGGGACCATGGCGTCCAGCACCCTGGTCCTTCAGGACTAGGGCGCCCAAAGCCCTGGTCCCCCAGGACCATGGCGCCCAGTGCCCTGGTCCCTGGCCCTATTTTGGGCCTGGTCTCTTATGGGGCTTCGGGTCTTTAAGTTTGCAAATTGGAAAATAATGTTTCCTGGTCGGCCTAAGGTCGGGAGAATCAGTCTATCAGCCCTAATTGACAAGTATATAAACTACTTTTCCTCTCCTAGAAAGAGAGAAAAAGAGGAGGACATATGTGACCAAGGTGCGAAAGGGATATTCAAACATTCAAGCATTCAAGCATTCCTTCAAGCAATTGAGCATTCTAAGTCTCCATTCAAGGCTAGGTGTTGCATTCAAGACAAGGATTCAACCATTGAAGAGGAGATCACATACAACATACAACATACAACATACATTACACCTTCACATGTAAGAATACAAACATTCTTACAACAAGGTATCAGTACTTGTTTACATTACAAACATTTACATTTACAGCATTCTCATTTCTTGGTTAATTCCAAAACCGGGGTTTGACCTAAAGGCAAACACCTCATCCCTAACCCCCCAATTGTCCTCTCTTTTCTGTGTGTAGGTTGCAGGTACGCGGCTGTAATTGAAGATCTGGAATCCTTGTGCAAAGACGAACAGATCCACCTTCGTTTCGCGGATTTTTCGGAGGACCGTGTGCATGTCGGGCGCCATCGTCCAATCAACTTTCGCTCAAATTTGCAGAATAGCACCGTCTCGACATTTTACTACTAATTCCAGGTCCGTAGCTTCATCCCATATCCCTATCTCTGTTTATAAGCGAATCTTTCCTACTTTACATGCATTCCTAGTTCAATCATTCTATCTACATTTCTTTACAAAAGAGGGTATCCTTGATGTCTTAACCCTTGAAACACATTTAGAATCCAATCTTACATTGCGTGGGATTGGATCTTGTGGGTTTCAACCCCTCTTTTGAATGTAAAGTCTCCCCTAAGTGAAAAACCATCAACCCTAGTGACTCTCCCTTCTCTCTCCTTGGAGTTGGGAAGGGGAGAACAACTAGGGTTCGATTTTTCCGCTTTACACCATATATTGTGATAACACTGCAGCAATTGATATATCTAAGAATCCGGTATTACATTCTAAAACAAAACATGTTTCTATCAAACTAAATTTTCTAAGGGAAAAAGTTGAAGAAAAAGAGATAAAACTGGTTTATGTGAATACTAAAGAATAGCTTGCAGATATTTTCACAAAACCTTTGCCTAAGGAGACTTTTGAATATCTCAGAGATCAACTTGGAGTCGTACCACCACCGATAGAGACTTAGACAATTGATGATTGTCATCAACCGGCAGAATTAAAAGACAAATATTTTACTCCGGTCTTTGATGAGGAAGCTACTTCTCAGGGGGAGTAGTTGGTATATTGAATTGATTGGTATTTTGTATATGAACTTGGTATTATTATAACTTTGGCATTTGATGTCAAAGGGGAAGAGATATCTATGGAAAAACACATTATCTTTTAAGAGAATTTTGAATAACACATGTTGCTCATAGGGGAGAGATTGTTGTTTGAGAGAGACTATTACTCTCTGTATTCTGCTTATGATCTTTTTGGAGAGATTGTTGTTTTTGCTTTTTGGCATTTCTGTTTTGGCACTTTGATGGTTTTTCCATCTTGTGTTGCCATCAATGCCAAAGGGGGAGATTGTTGGTATTTTGGTATGGTTTTGTCATTGATGTCAACACCTACTAAAGCACTAGCACTCTGGAGATCCAGCAGCATTCACCGGCAAACAAGTAACTATTGCATAGTTACTAGTATATGGTTCACCAGCAGGATATAATGATCACCGGAACTTGGAATGATATGGAAGACACTTGGTAATGTCGAAGACATCATGTGGACACTTTGTTTTGAAGAATTAATCATTGGTATTATCATATTTGCATATTTGCTTTTACTGGCAAATAGGTCCAAGGTTACCTAGGGTTACACCAGCAGGTTTATCTTTTCCAGATCAGCATGGCATGCTATGGAGATGATTTATTATTGTTGTAAATGCTTTAAGCCGACATGTTTAATTGGTTATTGCATCGGATATTATATTGTTTGTAAAATGTTTTATTGTGATATCTTGTAGAGCCGACCTACTAAAATTGGTCTTAGGTTATGGTATAAATGTAAGATCTTATTTGTAAGATCGAGTTTGGAAATGCAAAAAAAGAACTAAGTGAAGGTATATGCGAGATTAAGCAGAGCTATACATGAAGACATCATTTGAAGGAGAAGCTAGGTTTTTGTGGAAGCATATCAGCATTACACCGATACTGAATCTAGCATATGAAGATGCTATTTTGTACAGTACATTCTTATTTGATTTAATCATCCAACTGTAGTCAATGTGACTCCCATTTTGTGATTGAGCAGTGAGCTCTAGGTTGTTGGCCTTTCTGCATGTGCAGACCCCGTTTATGTACACTTACTATCTGCAGTAGTATCATTTGATTATGGGTAAGGTCTCCCACCGTGGTTTTTCCCCTTACAGGGTCTCCACGTACAAATATTGGTGTTATGTGTTGTGGATGACTTTGTGTTTATGTTTCATGCACTAATCTTTACTAGTATAGCAATTAAGTGTTAACACTATCAACCGACATACTTAGCTGGTTTACCAGTATTATGCATTAAGTTGGTTGAGTTGTTTTTGGTTTGAATTTATCAGACAACTGATTCATCCCCCCCCCTCTCAGTTGTCTCCGGGACCTAACAATCTTTACAGGGAGCTACACAAGGCGGTGTACCAAGAGACGAGATCACTGGCAGTAGGATCACATTACTACACATCTGGGCTTGGGAGCACTTTCCCATGACATAGCCAGTCCGCTTGTGATTTAGGGTGGTAGATCAACCCTATGTTTATATGTATGGAGGGATGATGAGCCAGCCCCACCTAGGGAAGTTGGAATTTTGGCAATAGGCTTTAGACGACCTAGATACAGTGATATGGAGGTTGTATATCGAGTGTGAGCCCTGGGAGGATGATGCAGAGGCTCTATCGTATGTATTCATGACACATTTTTTGATTGGTCGCACATCCTACCTTGTAGAGAGACAGGTGCGAGGAAGAGTGATGAGGTAGTTTGGACGGAGGCAAAGATTGTTGGGAGGGTCAAGGGAGTATGCACGGGCAGTACAAGAGAGATTTCAGTGGGGGTGAGTGTTACCGTATGATCAGGCCTTGGCAGAGTTCCAGACTTTACAGGCGAGACCATGGCATATGAGGCCTGAGATTGTGGATGCAGGGGTGATGGAGGAGTAAATACAGTATCGTACCGCACATCCAATTGCATGGATGTCAGATCCATTCGAGCCTATACCACCTTTTGAGGATGAGAGGAGACGACAATGGAGGAGGAGAGTAAGCAAAGGAGTAGGAGGAGATGGTGATGGAGGGGATGAGGGTGGTAGGGGAGGAGGATTTGGTGGAGCAGGAGGAGGAGGAGGTGGCGGATTTGGGGGTGGAGAGGGATTTGGAGGTGGGGATGGTGGAGGAGGATGATTACAGAGGAGAGGTAGAGGGGGGCAATCATTGCAATTCTCACAAGTTCCACTGATATAGGGGGCTTCCAGAGCAGGAGGTAGGAATATTGGTGGAGGTGTAGCGCCTATGGAGATGGGAGAGGCAGCCACAGGTGGAGGGGAGGGAAGGATCCTATGGAGATGGGAGAGGGAGTGACAGGTGAAGGAGATGGAGATGTGTGGGAGTATATGATTTTACACTTACAGACTCGGTTAGAGGATAAGGAGGCGAAGATTGCAGCTAGAGATGTCTAGCTATTTGCACAGGAGGTGGAGCTGACTGTAGTGAGATGAGAGAGAGATGATCTAGTGGATAGATTGATGGAGGTGCAAGATAGAGTCTGAGTATTGGAGGGAGCACAGGCACAGGGTCTGACCGAGGTGGTGTTGAGGGAGATGCAGCGGGCGGGTGGTGAGATTGACTATTGGCAGGGATTATATGAGCAGGTTGTGCCAGTGAGTCAACAAACATTGAGCTATTCTAATATGTGGCGGGTGAATCAGTGGTCACAAAGGGCTCAGAGCAGTGGGGGTGTTATAAGTCCTCCTCGGCGGGATGGTGAGGGTGGTGCAGGAGGTATTAGTGATGCAACATTTGGCCAAAGTGTCATTTGAGAGATTTTATGTACTTGTTACATTGTTATTTTGGAGGATGGCTCTTGGTAGCTGATATATTTTGACATCACTGTACTCTGATAAATGTATGATTTTTTGAGATGCTATATATGATGTGATATATGAGGAGATCCCATGTTTTGTGATGATATGATATGCATATGTATGATGACATGTATGTTTTTATGCAGGATGATGATTATGAGTTTATGCTTAGATTCATGTTATGGATGATTTGCTTTCTATATGTACATGTGGATGATATGACTTCTATATGCACGCTATGGATGTTTTGGCTAATCATGTGGATGCAAGTAGAAGATGGATGATTCTTGTATAATGATATAAATATGAGGTAATGATGATGATATATGCCAAATGATGAGATGAGATAAAAATGATGACATTTGTGATAGATAATACTTCCTTACGTTTTTGATGATATGAAATGAGTAAATGATGCATGTTTTAATATGAATCTAATTGAATCTAAGTGGCAAATGTTTATGTATGCCACTAGATGAATGCACTTTAAATGGATGAACAAATGTTGTGACAAATATTTATGTATGAATGCACTTAAATAAATCTATCTAAATGATGTGATGTTTGTGAGATGTATCTAAAATGAATCTAAATGACTTAAAAATAGTGCCAAAATATAATTAAGTGCTAAATGAGATTGAAATGATAATGCAAATAAATGCAACTAAGGGATAAAGAATAACTACACCTTAATGCAATAATAAAAAAAGGATAATGAATAATTGCACCTGAATGTAATAAAAGGATAATGAATAACTGCACCTTAATGCAATTAAAGGATAATGAATAACTGCACCTTAGTGCAATTGAAGGATAATACATGCATCTCATGAATCTAGATGAAACTAAATGGGAAAAATGCACCTATGAAATGAATTCTAAATGAATTTAAAGGATAATGAAAGGAATGCATATTTAATGTCTTTAAAATGAATGCACTACATGGATGAATGAATGTTCTTGATAACAAATGCACTTAAATGAAATGCAAGTAAATGATAATAAATGCACTTGATGTGTTAAATGCCTCAATGGGATGAACAAGTGAATGCACTTAAGTAAATATATAAATGAATCTAAATGCAAATAAATGATAATGAATTGAATGCAAGTAATGCAACTAAATGAAAATGCCATACGTTCATGATATATGAATGCAAGTTGGTAAGAATTTGCAGATGTGGAATGTAAAATGTCAGATGAAGTATCAGAGAACTCTTTCATGATTGTGTACCCAAGACAAACTATATTAGGTGCTTTCTTATATAAGCCTGCATTATTTGCATATAAACAATTGATATGAATAACGAATAAGAAAATGGATGGGTGATATGCAATGGAATGCAATATAAATAGATGAGATGGAATGATGATCCATAGAGTATTCATAGTGCTTTATTTTCCTCATCAAGCATGGTAGTATCGTTCTTGGCTGAGGTAGCAGGAATCAAGTTTAAACTATTTCACCTATAAGCAAGCATTTATAGACAAGGAAAAGAAAGTGACCCTCCATTCTGGTTCATGCGCAAATGGTCGAGGTATACGCTGTAGTCAGTAAGCCATAGTGATCCATGACTAGATTTTGCATATGATCATGTAGCTTAGTGAACTTCCCACATAGACACCATTAGTACATGCCCCAGAACTTCATTGGAACAATCCACAGACAACAAATAAAATGATATTTTAGGAACCATCTCGGCTACTCTAATCACTTGTGGATATCTTGGAGTAGCTTAGGAACTTGATATAAATGAATAAATAACTAACAAACTGAACAAATACTTGATAGCTTAAATAGAATTTTCTTGTCAAAGAAAATGTTACCATGTCTTTGTTTTCGTAAGGAAGGATGCATCCTTGTTAAACAATTGTGTGTACCTGTTTTGATTGATAGGTTGATTTGATAAGTGATAATTATGTGGGTAGCTCAAAATGTTTGTTCGATGTCTGTCGCAATGTGTATGTACAAAGGATTTTATGTGTTGCCATGTTTTTTTTTTTAATGTTTTATCATGTTTTTGGATTTTGTGAGTGTTTTGAATGTTTTTGGTATTATTTCCAGTCAGTTTTGAATGAAGAACTCAATGAATCACAAGTAATGTAGAATCCACTTCCATAAATAGGTTAAGAGTGTTGCCCCCAGTTTAGACGTCACTTATGAAAAGAAGGATGCAGGACACATGAAATACTAACCCTGATTGCACATCAATAACAAGACATGGTTTGAATGATGGATGAATGGATGCAATGGATGTGATTGCAACAAGTCTGAAAGACAATGGAGCCATAGCCTTTACAAGTGGTTCCTGTTTTGCTAGGATTTCACCATCGTACTTACCCAAGGTGCCACCGTAGTGGTTTTCACCGTTTGGATGCATGATTTTTCTTTACTATTTTCATTTTTTTGTATTTTCTTCAGGACATTTTTTTGAATGTTTTTGGTATTTTTGGATATAGTTGGAGGAGCCTGATTCTCTGTGCAGCTTATGTATGAAACTATTTGAGGTGCATGTTGTTGATCGGATCTGCTAGCGGTTCTCCTTCTGAAGTTGCCAACTGATATGCCCCAGACCCAAATACAAGAGTGATAACATACGGACCCAGCCAATTTGATTCAAATTTTCCCTGATGTTCTCTGTGTGGTTGATTACAAGGATTCTCTCAAAGAACAAGATCACCTACCTCAAATGTACAAGGTTTAACCTGATGATTATAGCTTCTTCTCATTCGTTGCTAATAGGCTTTGAGGTGGTTGTATGCAGCTTGTCGCCTTTCATCAAGTAGTTCCAAGTCTTGAATATGTGAGACTCGGTATGCTTCATCATCTATCAGATTGTGCAAGGAAACCCATAGAGATGGTATCTCAACCTCAATAGGAAGGATGGCTTCTGCTCCATAGACCAGTGAGTAGGGAGTTGCACCTATAGGGGTTCGAATGCAAGTTCAATACATCCATAGTGATGGATTTGATTGAACGTGCCAATCATGGCCAGCATCATTGATCGTCTTCTTGAGGATTCTTAATATTTTCTTGTTTGATGCTTCAGCCTGACCATTGCCTTGTGGGTAATAGGGAGTGGAAAAGCGGTGTTGAATGTGAAAACTTCTCACAGAGATCACAGACATCCTAATTTTTGAAAGGAACCCGTTATATGTGATGATGGACATGGGTACACCATACCGGAAGATGATGTAATTAAGGATGAATGAGGCGATATGCTTGTTGGTGACTTGGGTAAGTGGAACAGCTTTGATCCACTTTGTGAAGTATTCGGTCGCAATAATGATAAATTTGTGGCCATTGGATGAAGATGGAATAATTTTACCCACAAGGTCAAGTCCCCATTGACAAAAGGGCCATGGTCTTGTGATTGGTTGCAATTCCTATGCTGGTGCATGTATCAAGTCTCTATGAACTTGGCACATCTTGCATTTTTAGACAAAATAGTAGGAGTATTTTTCCATGGATGGCCAATAGTATCCAGCGCACATGTTTTTCTTTGCTAAGGACCGCTTGAGTGAGCCCCACAAATGCCTTCATGTACCTCTTCCAAGGCCTTTGTTATCTTGTCTTGTTCCAGACATCAAAGGAGAGTACCATCAAGACTTCATCGGTATAGGGTTTCAACAATGATGGTGTATCGAGCGGTTTGGCGGATGAAGGTTTTGCATTGGTTATTGGATTGGTTGGGAGGAAGTGTGTGATCACAGAGGTAAGTGAAGAACTCACCGTACCATGGGGATTCAAAACCGACTAGGCGACATATCATTTCAGTTTCAGGGATATCATATGAAGGGATCCAAAGTTGTTCTACCAACAACTCATAGCGTGTTGAATTTTGCGGAAGATCCATGAGAGATGCAATTCTAGCCATTGCGTCGGCAACTTGATTCTAGTCTCTAGGTACTTGCTCAAATGTGATAGTTGTAAATGATTATTTATAACTATCCACCATCCTTTTATATGGCATGAGCTTATCATCCTTGGTTTGGTACTCATCGGTGACTTGTCGGATGACTAGTTGAGAATCTCCATATACCTGAAGCTCTTTGAGATGCCATTGTATAGCCACTTTGAGCCCTGTGATCAAGGCCTCATATTCTGCTATATTATTGGTGCATGGGAAAGTGAGCATGTATGACTTCAGGATGTTGTCACCTTGAGGTGTGATGAAAAGAATACCTTCCCCCGAGCCATGTATGGTATATAAGCCATCAAAATATAGCTTCCAAGGTTGTGTAGTTGTGATCATGAAGATCTCTTCATCTGGAAAATTGGAAACAAGAGGATGGTCACCTACGAGGGGTGCATTAGCCAACTGATCTGCAATAGCTTGCCCCTTGATAGCCTTGTGGTCCACATACTCTATATCAAACTCACTCAAGATAATAACCTATTTGGCCAAGCGGCCTGTTAATGCTACCTTGCTGAGTAGGTATTTGAGTGGATTGATTTTGGCGATGAGTTGTACCTTGTGTGTTAACATGTAATGCCTCAATTTGGTGGCTGCCAAGATAACTGTTAGGCAAGCTCGCTCAATAGGTGTGTAATTGAGTTCATAGACTACCAATGTGTGAGAGATATAGTATACAGCACATTCTTTGCCTTCTGCATTGTGTTGTGCCAACAGTAATCCTAATGTCATATTTGTAGCTGAAATATATAGTAATAGAGGTCTGCTTGGATCTGGTGGGATCAACAATTGTGTATGCATTAAGTAGTCTTTAAGCATTTGGAATTCTTGTTGGCACTTTGTATCCCATTGAAAGTGGATATTCTTGTGTAATAGATGCATGAAGGGATGACACTTATCAGCCAATTGTGCAATGAATCTTTGAATTGATTGTAGTTTCCCTTGTAGTGTTCTTAACTGATTGATATTCTTGGAAGGTAGCATGTCCATGATTGCTTTGACTTTTGCTGGATCTACTTCAATGCCTTTGCTTGAGACAATGTATCCTAAGAGCTTCCCGGAGGTTACTCCAAAGACACATTTCTTCGGATTGAGACAGACATGACATTGCTCTAATTTGTCAAAGATTTGACCCAGTATTGTCAGATGACCCTCTCTTGTTAATGATTTAGCTAGTAAATCATCGACATAATCTTCCATTATGGTGTGCATCATATCATGAAAGATGGTAGTCATGGCTCTTTGATATGGTGCCCCTACATTCTTCAGACCAAATGGCATCACATTCCAACAGTAGGTTCCCCATGGACATGTGAAAGCAGTTTTGTGTTGACCCTCTGGAGCAATCTTGATCTGGTTGTACCCTGAAAAGTCATCCATAAGAGAAAGAATTGTATGTCTCGTTGTGAGACCGATGATCATTTCGATGTTTGGAAAGGGTAAATCATCCTTAGGGCATGCCTTGTTCAAATCTCTGAAGTCTGTATAGATATGGATGCCCCCATTAGGTTTGCCAACAAGTACAATATTGGAGATCTAATCTACATAATCGATTGGTCGGATGAAACCAACATCTAAGAGCTTTTTGAGTTCTGCCTTAAAAAGAACAACAATCTGTGGGTGCATCTTTCTGAGCTTTTGTTTTACAAGTTTAGCTCCTTCTGCCACGGTTAGGTGATGCATGACCAAATCAAGATCTAAGCCAGGCATGTCTGCATAAGACCATGCGAAGTTGATTTGACGCTTCTGGAAGAATTCCACAAATTTTGGTTGTTCCTTTGGAGTTAATAGAGATGCCAAATGTATTTAGTGAGGAGTCTCAGGGGTCCCCACATTGAATTCTTTTGTTTCTTCGATTAGGATCGTCGATCTCTCCTGATTTGTACTAGAGGGGAGGATGTCAAACCTTTCATCCATAGGCGCCTCGGAGATGTTTTCACCATTGGATACGCTCTTTATTTTTACTTTTTTGGGATCAACAAGTGCCACTGTATGGTTTTCACTAGAAGATCCATGTTTTATTGTGATGTTTTTACAGTTGGAAGATTTGGCATCTGCCCTAAAGTATGTTTCGCTATTGAGTTTGATGGAAAATCCAGCTTTATGATCCCCGCTTGGTATGTTATCCCGTATTTCTAGAAAGTCGATGAGCGCCTCATAGTTTTAGAAGTGATCAAGACATGGGGGATTTGGCTGGTTCCAGTCAATGAGTTCGAGGTGGATGATAGGCATGACCTCATCGATTAGGTTGAGTTCAGAGGAGGCATCAGTGAGGGTTAATATAGAGGAGTGAAGTTCATTGATGGTACTCTCCTTGTCAGATTCTGGTGTAGGATGTGACGTAGGTCCTGTGGAAGTGGCTTCTTGCTCACGAACCCAAAAGGTTTTAATCCATGCCCCCCCATAGACTGGGATATCTTTATGAGGCGATGGAGGTGATGTATATTCCTCGTCTGAAGTATTTAGATTCACTGAATCCCATTCCCACTCATGCGAGTCTGTCTCTTAATCACTCTCTAACATCCGATTACTGTACCATGTTGGGATGTCTTTTGTATTCAAGAGTGTATTTGTCACGGGTTTATGCACTATTAGAGGTGGGATTGTTGGTGCTGCTAATAGGATTATCGGTGTTGTGGATGTTTCTATTGGGAGTATCGGTGTTGTTGGTACAGTTGGTGCTACTGATGTTACTGATGTTATTGATGGGATTATTAGTGTTGTTGATGTTGCTGCTGGGATTATTGGTGTTGTTGATGTTGTTGTTGTTACTGATGGGATTATCAATGTTGTTGATACTGCTACTGGGATTATTGGTGTTGTTGATGCTACTGATGGGATTATTATTCGTGTTGATGTTGTTGATGGCTTTGATGCTACTGATGGGATTATCAGTTTTGTGGGTGTGGTTGGTGCTACCGATGCTACTGATGGGATTATCAGTTTTGTGGGTGTGGTTGGTGCTACTGATGCTACTGATGGGATTATCAATTTTGTTGGTGCAGTTGGTGTTGTTGGTGCAGTTGGTGTTGTTGGTGTCGTGGAGATAATCAAGGAGGGCCTCCTTGGAGTAACTGTTTGATACATGGGATTGTTGGGCTTACCTTTGAATCTGAGCTTAGGAAGAGATTCCTTTTGAAAACCTAATCCAGTGTTATCTTTGGGTTTCAACTCAAGCTGCAAGGGCTCCTGTCATCCTTGTTTGTAATGTCCCAAAGCACTTTGGCCATCATAGCCCATTCTTTGCATGATGGTGAGGCCTTTGTCATATTTATCAGTAGGAAGATTAGCCAATGGGATTTTTGTGGTGATAGGGTCTTTGTACATCCATTCTGCTAGGTCCTCATCTCTGGTTTCCTCTTGCTAACTTTTACTAGGGATGAACTGCGCCAAAGTGCATCCTGGCTTGGCCAATGGTGTTTGAAGCAACTTTTGAGGCTTGCTATAAGTTCTAGGGGAAGTGGGTAATTTCCCAACACAAAAGAGTTGGCTTAGATTATATTCCCCAGGACCTTCCTCAGCCATTTTCATTTTCAACTTCTCTTGCTTTGGTATAGGGGTGATTGAACTAGAAAGAGAGGCTGGACTAACATAGGATGTGGAAGTCATAGCTTCTCGATTGTTAGGAACAGTGATCTCTAGTTGATGGTTAATATTATTACAATATACAAATGGATTTGCATCGCCAAGGATTATGATTTCAACATCGTTATGGGGAAATGTGATACACTGATGGTAGGTGGATGGAATGGCTTGCATGGCATGTATCCAAGGTCTTCCTAACAAGAGATTATATGGCAAAGGAAGGTCCAAAACTTGGCAGATGATATGCTTTACCACTAGGCCCACTCTGATAGGTAATACAACAGCTCCTTTGGAAGAACGCTCTGCATCATCATAGGCCTTAATGGTTATCTTTTTGTTGGGGTCCACTGATTCTGCTACATATCCCAATGTTGTGACCAACTGCAAGGTGCATATATTCAATTCAGCTCCATTGTCAATCAAGAGACTCTTATTCTGTGTTGGTTTACAAATCCTTCAATGTGAATGGATGTGTTATGTGGTTGTTGGAATGAAGCGTTGTCACTTTCAGAAAAAGTGAGGCATGGTGATGACCTAAGACTGCCAACCATGGCTTGGAATTGATCTGTGTTAAGGTTGGCGGGGACTGACGCTTCTTGGAGAGCTTGATCCAAGATTGTTTTATGTAAAGGAGATAAGCACAAAAGCTCTAATATGGATATGAGTGCGGGCATTTTATCCAATTATTCCACAAGATTATATTGCTTGGGCAAGGGTGTTGTTCCTTGTGATGTCGCTCAAATGGTAATTTTGCTATGACGTGTAACAACATTGCATGCAAGATTTGGATCTTTGATGGTGAGGGTTGCAACTTGTTCATTAGCGTCATAGAGGTGATTCACAGTATAATTATAGGCAGCTTGTGTATAATTAGTTGTAGTATCTGTGTTTCGCCCCGAGGTGAAAGGACCCTTTTGATCATGTGATGGAAGCAGATTCTTGAACATTAGATGATCGTCATTTGATGTTTTAGGGTCGTGTCCTTCTATTTCAATTTCTCCTCTGTCAATAAGATCTTGAACAAGATCTTTCAGTCGATGGCAATTGCTCGTCTTATGTCCTTTCCCTTGGTGGAATTCACAATGTTCATTATCTCTCCACCATGGAGGTTTGACCTGAGGTTCATAGTTAGATGTTTTCGGTAAGGTTACAAGATTGGAAGAGACCAATTGACGCAATATTGTTTCGATGGGTTCCCCTAAGGGTGTGTATGTGTGTTTTGTTGTCGTTGTCTTGGTTCTTCTTGTGGCGCATTGAGACCTTGATTTTGTGGATGAGTGATGGTGTTTTTTTTAGGAGGGGGATTTCACCCCACGAATCTTACCACAGGTTGCGCAATTTTTACGGTCCTTGCATCTACGACCCCGTCATTGACGATGTTTTTGTTCTTGTTCTAGAAATTGGGTTTATCACTATTAAAACACGAGCAAGGGCCATCTTTTGGTTCATTGTAGATTTTGATAAGTCCCTTTTTGATAAGGGATCATTCACATTTTAATCCCTGAGTGACCATCTCTTCAAAAGATTCAGTACCATTCATGTCTAAATGGAATTCCATTTCGTCATTCAAGTTGGAAATGAATATTTCTACTAGTTCTTGTTTAGGCAAATGAAGAGAACGATTGCTAGACAATTGCCTCCATCGTTGCAGGAAAGCTGAAAACAACTCCCCTGGTTTTTGTTTGGTGTTGCATAGGTCTGCCATGGTAACATCTCGTTCTATGTTATGTGAATAATGAGCGATGAACTTTTGGACTAGTTCCTCAAATGTTCTAATGCCACCTGGTAATCGGGAAAACCATTGTGTGGTTGTGCCTCCCAAACTCTGAGGAAAAAGACGCATTAGATAGGTGTCCTCATAAGCCACCTCTAAACAAGCTGAGTGAAATTCTCGGACATGATATCTAGGGTCTCCTTTGTCCCTATACTTTTCAAACTTAGGTGTTTCAAACCCTCACAGAAAAGGTGGCATAAGCATGTTCCTATCAAAAGGATAGGGACAAATATCGTTAAGTGAAAATCGAGTAGACTTCACGCCACTATTGAGTCGTTGAGTGAGATTCTCGACTTGTTGTCTCAACATGTCTATTTATGTAGGAGGAGGAGGTGGGGGATTTCCTTGATTAAGGTCATATTAGAAGTAATCTCTACCTCTTCCACCATCATTACGGCTATGTTGTTCGGATGTCTGACGTATCTGTTTAGCACCCTCTTGAGCAAGTCTCAGAAAATGAGCATCTGCGTTGTTTCTAAGGATTTCGTCAAAAAGTCTATTGAACCTGGGATTGTGTTGTGCTCTTTCTATAGCTTTGGGAGTTGGAGTGCTAGGATCTTCATCATTTGTGCCTCCTCCAATGGCCTCATGGAAATCATTGAGGTTTTCTTCCTCCTCTTCAATCTCTAGTTGTCTAGTTTTCGATTTGGTGTGAGCCATTTTGTTTGAAATTTTTGAGGCTTTTGTGATTTATGAGGGATGGTGATGAAATATTTTGATGAGAGATAAGTGTTTTGTGAATTGTTTAGAAGATGGATCTCTAACACTGAAGGTTGGATGTTTAACAAATTTCTTTGTGAATTGCTCTTGTGTTTTCAACAATTTGGATGGGATAAGGTATAGCAAGGTTTGAAATGTGTTACAAACCAAGCTACCTAGCAATGAGAGGATGCACTCATAAACTAGTATTAACCTGTGTATAAATGCCTCTTAGGATGATTGATCCTAGATGTAGAGACACCCTAAAAGTGATTTGTTGGTTTGATTTAAGCAATATTTAAAAGAACTTACGACAAGACCTTTTTGTGTTTTGAGAGTTCAATGGTTATTTATTTTTATTTTGTGATGTGTGAAGGTGAAAGTGGATCGAATATGGACCTCAATAAAAACTTTATGTCACAAAAGGGGTTTCTACTTCTTCCTCTCTCTCAGGGGTCGGTGGTTCCCCTTGAGCTACATTGTAGGTGATAAAGATTTTTGGAAAGAAAGAAGGTTTGATCTTGCCCCCTTTGTTTTTATGATAACTAAAGGCCTTGTACTGAGTAAATGCTCTATTTTTCAAAGGCTCTTTGTCGAATTCGTTGGATTTTCCTTGAAGATATAAATGCATATGACGCAAGAAGACTCTATGTGAGAAAAATTTGTCTATTGATATTTAAAAACTTCCTTCTTTTAATAAGATTTTTTGAACTCAATGGTCTCTTTTTCAATGTAGTCTTTTGATGAAGACTCCTTTTTCTCAAAATGTGAGTGATGGTCATACAAATTGATACTTTGTTTCACTTTTTGATGTTTGTTTTTGTTGGTCAATGTTGATGTGAAATTGTGTTGGATGAAAACTTGGTTTAAATTTGTTTTGAATTTCTTTGACAAGAAAACAGAGCAAGCACACAAGAACAATAATCTTGCCTCAAAAGGCACAATAGGTGTGGGTCTAGATCAACCCAATCATGAACTTTATTGACCCCTTTTTAAATGTTTTGTATGTTTTTTTTCCAAAAGCTTGAAGTTGGCTCAAATTGTTACTGGTTCGACACAAGACGAAGACAATTCAAACACACTTTATCCCTAAGGTCAATGGCCAGTTGCGATAATTTCAGCCCACATCTTGATATTTCTTCGACTTTGGTACTACATACCTTATGAATCCCACCGTGGTAGGTAAGGATGTGATATACTAAGTTTTGTGCGAGCATAACAGATAGATGATCCCTATGATGGGGGAGTCACCACTTTTATCAAGCTACAAGTAGCCTTTCAAAAAGCCCTATTTCTACTCAAGGAAATATTTATGGTGAGTATCTTGGGAGCAAAACCATCTATGCTCTTGCACTGAACTTTTCACAAATATCCTTAATCAATAGAACGGGTGGGATTCTTTAATAAAAGGTGTCTAGTAATGTTCGATGTTTTTGGACATAAGTTCATTCTGCAATGACTCACTTAAGAGCCTTGTAGCTTGTGGTGGGGCCCATATGTCCTTTCGGCAAGTTACACTGTAAGAACAGCTATACCCAAGGCTACAACTTTCGCTCTCACCTGATTTCTATAGCAGCTCGAAGGATTTACCGTGCAAGGTCGTTCCCAAGAGTGATGTGTCTCTTGGCAGGCCTCTCTTAAAAATATAAAATTTCGAGCGTTACTAACACTTTTCTCTTACACCTAGGACCATGAGAGTCAAGGGAGAGGATAGTGTGTGTTAGAAGTAGGACCACTCTACAGATTTTTGCACAAGTGTGTCAAACACTGAAAACACTTGTTCTTTTTAACTAGTTTATTGCAATGTGATTTAAATGCTATTTGGAGATGTTGCTCCAACAAACATGGTGTTTTTTTTAACTTCAAGGCAAAATGTTTTCTAACTCTAGGAAAGTAAAATCTTAGTCAACCAAATTGAAGCATGTTTTTGCTTTAAGGGAAAATCGATTTTGAAAACAAAACTTGACAAGTTGTTGATTCTTTTTAACTTGCAAAAATGAAAATTGATTGTGATTTTTAAACTTTGCAAGAAAATGAAATTTGTTTGTTTGTTTTAAGCCCAAAATGAAAGATTGTTCCTAACTTGCAAGAAAAACAAAGTTGTTTGATTGAGTTTGTGGTTCTTTTTAACTTGCAAAATGAGGTTCTTTTTAAAGCTCCAAATTGAAAATTTGATTGATTTTTTTATAACCCAAATGAAAAATGAAGTTGTTTTTAATCCAAAAGAGAAAGTGAGTTCTTTTTAATCCAACTTTAAAACAAAGTTAGAAAACACAAAGAAATTAAACTTCCTAATTTAACTCTTCAAATCCTGCAAAAAGAGTTAGCAAAACCCTGCATAAAAAACAAAACAGTTAGTGAAAAAGAAGTTTTTGGTGGGCTTCTACAAGCCTAAAAAAAATTATTTTCGATTACAATATATTTTTTTACAACTCTGTTACAATAGCACTACTCTGTGTAAACACAAAAGCGCTATTTAACACAAATACGCTAAATGATCGATAAGAGCGCTAAAAGAACGCCAAAGGCGCTATGAAATGGACAAAAGCGCTAAAATAATCTGTCAAACAGAGAGTGCAATAGCGCTAAACTAGTTGTAATAGCGTATTTAACTGTCAATAACGCTAATACATGGACAAAGGCGCTAATCTACATACAAAAGGGCTAAATGAAAGACAAAAGCGTAAAACTCCAGCTTTCAAAGGTGCTAAAACGTGTTCAATAGCGCTAAAACGTGTTCAATAGCGCTAAAGTACAACTTGTGTGGTAATTTCAACAATTCAAAAAGTCAATAGTTTTAACATATCAGAAGGTTGTGTGTTCGATTCACGTTGGGTTCACCAAATGATGCTTTGCAAAAAGGCTGTTAGGAAACACACAGACAAGATAGACAAGTCAACATTAGTGTTAGTATCATAAATGAAATACGATCCTAAGCAAGCATATCAAGAGAGATATCAAACATTTAATGGAAAACATGCAAAAGCAAAAGAAAGACACAAGACCCCTCCAAATGCTTGTCAACATGTTCATAGCTGCTCCTCCCTTGTTCCTCTCCTCTCCAAGTTCCACATGAGTGTAGCCCTCATCTTTTTGCACTACTATGGAAGTCTTATGGAGATTCAAGATTTAAACTTGATTAAAAGATGCAAATGCAATACTAAATATGAGAAAGCACCTAATTAAGCTATATTGATTTTAACCAAAATAACAATGTAAATTAGATTATGATTTGCTTCTAAAATGCTCTCTTAAATTTCACTATAAATTAGATACATACAAGATTTTTGGATCTGGTTTATGAAGGAATGGGCTCTATTTATATGAAAAATAGAGAAATGGATGGTTGAGATTGAGTAATCTCAACAAGGGTCAAGATTGAAAGACTTATGACCCATGTGAAGGCTTTCAACCCAATCTCAGGATGACAAATGTCAACATGAGATGGCTTGAGAGGAGAGGGAAGAAGCATTGAATGCTTGACATGACATGAAGGTTAGCTTGGGAGGTAAGGTTAAACTTGAGTTGAATTAATAAAGCTTTTATCCAATGAATAATGCTTTTATCCAATGGACAAACTCTTGTGCAAGAGTTAGTGGGGATAACCATGGTCAAAGCAATGAATGCTTGAGGAGACACATGAGTTAAATGGAGGTTGAGTTAGAGGTAAAGCCTCTAACCATGTGGGCAAGTGGAATTAACCATTAATGGTTATGTAAGAGCCATAAATGGTCATTTAAGAACCATTAATGGTTTGGAAGACTTTAGGGGTTAACTTGTTGGAGACATAAAGCATTTAATGCTTTTCAAAGACCTTGGAGGCTTTGAGAAATAACTCCAAGTTGCTTAGGGATGTGACAATAATTAGGGGATGGGTTTTAGGCTAATTAGGGGATGGGTTAAAAGAATCTAGAATGGGTTTAGGATGCAAGTGGGTTTGGTGGGTGAGGGAAAATAGGATTTTAATTAAAATAAAATTACTTTCTTTCAACTAAATAGGTGCAACTTGCATTTGTAGGAGAATGCAAGTGGGGGGTGGGTGGGGTAGTTTAGGGATTTAAATAAATATTTTATTATTTATTTAAAAGAAGAAATGAGGTTAAATTAAATAAATATGTTTTATTCATTTAATTGATTTTGAGTGTAGCTTAATGAATTAATTTAAATAAATTGAATAATCTATTTGATTAATAGGAGAAGGGGTTGAGGATGAATTAATTAAATATTAATTTAATTAACTGATGATGGTTAAATGCTCAAATAAATAGTAAATATTCATTTAATTAAGTGGACAGATTTATGTGACTACATAACCCGTTATGGCTAGGGTAGTATTTAATGCAATTTATCTTTGAAACAATGCTCAGTCACATTGTCTCAAAGAGGGGCAAAATGTAGACACTAAAAAATGGTCAACGCTTGTGATTCCTCTTTTTAACATATCTCCTATCATGTGTTTGATCATTACCATTTGTTGATGTTATGTCATACTTTTGTCCTCTAATTTGATCGCTTCATGTCGATTTCCTATCATTTTGACCTAAGTTGCTCTTCTTTATTAAATGATTATGTTGATTGCTCAATCTCTATCTCTTTGGCATCAATTTGACTTAATTCATTTCTAGGGTTACAGACTCATTTAATTATTGCCCCCCTTATTCCTAGCATGTCCCTCTTATAGTTCTTTTGTCACAATTAAATGAATATTTAATTGGCTAATTAAAAAATTTGGAGTGAATATTTATTAATTCCACCTCCATTTTGATCTCCACTTCTAACTCCACCTCACTCTTCCACTTTCCCAAATTGCTCCACTTAACTTCACTAACCTTCCATTTCCCTCTCCACTTGGAAATGACACCTTTCCTATTTGGCTTCACTTAACTCATCCTCACAATCAATCTTGTCCATTGATTGAAATCAACCTTCGAAGTCAATAAATTGGACTCTCATTTCTCATTCTTGCAACCATGATCCTTTGAATACCCTCACGATCACGTTGGTGAATCATTCTTGCTTGCCGCATACATGTACTCACCTATTTGAGAGCTACATCACATTAGAGGAGAAAGAAGAAACGATGAAATGACATCAAAAGAATGCAATGAGTTTTATTTCCTTTTGAATTCAATGTTGTTTAATTCATTTGGCATTTCATTTTGATAGCTCTATCGATTTGATTAGGCTAGGTTTACATGGTGTTTTGCTTTCGTGGTAGCTATTACAGTCTTATTAGAGAGGCCTTTGATGAAGGAAGGTAAGCACTAGGGTAGGAAGGAGGGGCTAAGGATTTGGGATCATGAACACACCTATAATTAGGTTGCTTGATGGCCCTAGATATTTGTTTCCTCATTAGATAAGAAAACATGAGTTAGGTAAGTAATCTCTCGTTCAATGTTTTTTGTATCACAAATCAAAAAAGCACGAGGTTAAAGTTTTGCAAACACCAACTTTATAGTCAAGATGGTGATGAGAAGAAGAGTGAATGTAGAAATTAGTGTGGGTTGATTTACAATAGACCCAACAGGCTGAAGAGTCATCTAGTTTTTTAATGGCAAGGATATCAAGGGAAGTTGGTTGTTACATTCTATCGCTTTCGTGAATGAGATGCTTTAGCTATGCTATTCAAATGGGAGCGAAATTCTTCTAATTTCTCTCAACCATGCAGCCAACAAACGTTGGTGTCTAATGCTTCCACCACTTTGGTTTGAATGTTAGGAATGTTTTCAAAAGAGTCCATGTAAAGGTTGGCCACAATAGGTGAGAGGGGGGATGAAATAACCAAGGATGATGATATGCCGGGTGAATTTGATTGGATAACTCTAAATACAAGGGCATAGCAAGACATGACTTTTAAGATCCAAATGTCTTATGATGATAGTGTAAATTTCAATTACTTTTAGGTACTCTAATTTAAGTGTCTCTAGAATGATACGCAAATAAATACTACAAATAATAAAAGGATGATGAGATGTCAAATGAAAGCTATTAAATAATCAGTGTCATTGCAAGACATCACTCTCCAATATGTAAATGTTTTAAAATGATCATGCAAATTTTAATTCCTTGAAGGTATTGTTGTTCCTAGAAGAATTTGCATATAATTGTTCAAAATAATCGAAGGATGGAGAGATATCAGATGAATATAGGAAAACATCACTATTTGGGATATAATTATCTTAACCGATTGTACAAATCTTAATACTCTAAGCTAAATATACTTAGAATGATATACAAATATTTTCTCAAAATTATTAAAAGATTATGAGATGATATCAAATGAATGCAATTGAAAAACTCAAAATACAAAGACATAACAAGAAATTAAACATAAACTGTATATAAATTATTACATCAAACATTTTAGATCCCTCAAAAGCTAATCAAACAAAAACATATATATCAATTTATAAACGTCAGTATTTCCCATCCTAATATCTTCAAGTCACTTTTGATCTTTGGCAAAGCTTTTAAGTCGTTTTTTGTGAGCTGCAGTCTTCTTATTAAAATTATTAATATACTCCTTATTAAGACTATTCATGGTGTTCATAAAAAACTCTGATTTCAATTTCAGCGAGGCAAAGGGTGTCCCATATACCCATATATATATATATATATATAAAAGAATTATCTTATATTTTTTAATTTAAAAATCATTTTATAATTTTAATTTTTTTATTTTAAAGAATTATTTTATAATTTTAATATTTTTTTTTTAAAGAACTATTTTCTAGTTTTAATTTTTATGTATATATATTGGTTATGTTTTTATTTTTATGTGCAGAACATAATAATATATAAATCTTATTCTAATCTTAACAATAATATATAATTTTATATTAAATTATATTCATATAATAGAATTTTAAAAAAATGAAATGCATACTTAAGCCTTTCTCCTCGTATTTTCTTCTAGTTCTAATATTGTAAATAAATACATGATTTTGATAAAACTAGAATTTGAAAAAAAGGAAAAAGTGTTAGAAGTATGTGCTATATATATATAGTGCAGACTTACATTTTCTGAAGCTGTTTGAAACGTCACGAGAAAAATGATAGTGATCCAGGAGAGGCTGAAAAATAAGAAAGCAAAAAATACAGCACAAAAAATTATATAAATAAACTCCATAGACAAATTAACGAATATGGAAAATCTATAGGAACAGCTGTACAAATAAATGCAATAGGCAAATAACAATAGAAAAAATGTACTGTTCAAAGTTTGATGCGGATATATTTCGCCAATGCAAGTCATCTAAAGATGAAAAGTCTCTAGTGCATGTGATCTTATAAAGTGCCTTTGGCATGCGATTAATAAGTGAAACAAAATAGGCGGTTAAAAAGGTAAAATAATCAATTCTCTGCATGTTGAATAGCCTGTTGAGATTGATCTGGGTGTCTTTCAACCATATCATATGTTTTAAAATGGTGTCATAAGATAAAATTTTAATGAATGTTTTGATCATATTCAAATGTGGATTAATTTTTGCCTTCAACTAAAACTCTGTTTATTGTCAAATTTCAGAATTACTCGAAAGTAAATTCAATTCCAGCAAATATGTCATCTCACGGCTTTAACGATCTAGTTCTCAACCTCTAAGCATAAAATGAGCTTTAGAAATTTACGGGAAAATCTCTAGGTCACAATACAACCAAAACAGTTTCAAACTCCAAATATCATGTGTACCGGAATCAGGATAGTTCCCAGATACGCACAATATTGTCACAAAACAACAGAAAACCGTTCCAAACTCCAGATATCATATGTTGTGAATCAGGAATGTTCCCAGATAATAGCACAATATTTATTTATTCACAAAACAACAGGAAATCAGTTTTAACTCCAGATATCATGTATTCTGGAATCTGGATTGTTCCCAGATAAATTGCATAATTTTTATGAAAGTGTAATTAGCTTGTTTCTAGTACCTTGTTGAATCCCGCAAGTCTTTGGAAAAAAAACTGAAACCGTCCTACCATAGTAACCATTAAGTGATCTCAGGTAGAGTAAATACCAATTAGCCTCTCAAAGCAGAAACAGAATTATCATCTTTTAAGCAGCTTCTGAATCAATCCAATATTGTAACCAAAGAAATATTTTTCTGTGCTCAAATTATTGCCAGAAGAGAAAATCTCAAGTAATAACGAATCTTAGTGCGCTGCATCGCAAGCATTTGGTCAATCTTATGAACATTGAAAGATGAAGTTAGTGCTCAATCTACGAATTTCGAATATCTTAGGACAAAAACCTGCAAATGTTGTACCCCCTTCCCAAGCAAATCTTCAAAAGTAAATTCTACGAAGCAGTTCTACAGAAGGAACTACTAGAAGTTTTGAATGTTTCGGTATGCATCCAATGAAAGATTAAAGAAACAAATTTATAATATTGAAAATTTGTACCAAAAACATCACCCTCAATTCCTTTCTTACACACTAACTTGTTTTTGTGTAGTACTTAACTTTAAAAACAGGCACAGGGATCAGAGTAGAGACATTCAAACTAAACCCACTGTCCAAAAATAGAAAGCAAAATACTTTCCCTCTAATTTTGTAGCGAGAAAGACGTTAACAGGAGTCTTTCACAGTACAATAAACTTCTAGTCGAAAATATATAACACAGGACATTCAGACAGTTAAAACCAGAAAGTACACCTTCACTCTATTTTACGATAGAGCAAGGTGTGAACCCATTGTTCCTTTGAAACATAACTGCTACGGTCCTGAACGGAGCTTTAATAAAATCACACAACCAGATTTCTATTGAGTGCAACACAGACAATCTGGATTACAAAAGACACATGATATTGGGGGTCTTAGAAATACAAAATCACTTCGCCATCATCACCTTGACAAACTCCTCATAGTTGATCTGTCCATCTCCATCCACATCAGCCTCCCGAATCATCTCATCAACCTCTTCATCAGTAAGCTTTTCACCTAGATTTGTCATGACATGGCGTAGTTCAGCAGCAGATATAAAACCATTTTGATCCTTGTCAAAGACCCGGAATGCCTCCTTAAGCTCTTCTTCAGAGTCTGTGTCCTTCATTTTCCGTGCCATTAAATTTAAAAATTCAGCAAAGTCAATCGTACCATTGCCATCAGCATCAACTTCATTTATCATATCTTGAAGCTCTGCTTCAGTTGGGTTTTGACCAAGAGAGCGCATAACTGTTCCAAGCTCCTTTGTTGTGATGCATCCTGCAGCCACAGCGATTTATCAATGAAATCAGAAAATTATAAAATACCATAGAACAATACCTTTCCTACCTCATGTTTAAGTTATCTGGAGACTAATGTCCCATGTACTAGAAATTGCCAGAACACCTTCCACCATACCAAAATCTAACAAAATGACTTTGAAAGGGGATACAAATTAAGATTAAGCTGAATCCCGGTACACAAAAAGTACAAAAATACTAATAACTATAGCAAGCAAACATTTTTATTACTAGAGACTAATAAATAACAATGCCGATTCTATAAGTAACGTATACCATTTTATAGAATATTGATTTGACTGTCACTTTCGCAAATGGAAGCCTCAGTCCATCCACCGTATTAGGCAAGAATAAAGAAAGTATATCAATGTCAACAGGTGACCAAATGAACATGAAGGAGTCAAACTACTGCCAGTTACATTAGGAAACTACTAGCGTAAAAATAATGCCAAATCTAAGCAATGTAAACCATTCTATCAACATAATTATGAATAAGTTTTCCTTTTTCTAGATGGAAGCCTATGTTTACCCACCCCATTAGGCAGGAATAAAATTATATTGATATCCAAAGACACTGAAAGTAGATCAACAAGTCAAAAGCTACAACCGCTAAAAATAAGTACTGGGGTAAAAACACCCTAGGTTATAAAAAGTAACTAACACTAAAAATTTAAATACTAAAGAAAAGCAATCATGACAGCAGTAAACTCTAAAGCTGTTAAAATCCTCAACCATAAGAACAGAATATAAATACAAATAGCCTTGTGCAAGATGTACCTTTGTTTGTTAATATTTGTTTCTTCTTGCTCACTTTGTCTACTAATGATGTCAACTCGAGGAAGAAATCTAGGAAGTACTATAAATGCACTCAGAGCCTGCATTCAATACTATTACTTGAAAGTTGAAACATTGAACCTATAACTTGAGCAGACACAATCCAAATTGCACCTCACTCTCTAAAACCTACACCTCAAGCATTGTACATATGCCTATGCCTATCCCCTTTTCCCATTTGTTTTGGGTCCACAGCAACTGGGATTGTCTTTTTATGCATCAACTAGTGTGCTAATGGTGTGTTTTGCATGGAAGTTGCCAAATAACTTTATCTTGGTCTGTCTCATTCATTTTACTCATCTCAATGATCCAGTTCCAATCTGCACATTTAATCATTCATCTAAAGTTCTAAACTATGCTGCGCCCAAGTCGAACAACTAGATGTGCAGATCAGATCTGGATCATGGAGATGAGTAACCCCAAACTTTTAAATGTCAATTTCTTAGTATGAAACCAAGTTTAACTCTTACTGTTATGAGCTGACTAAAACACAATTTATTTCAAATTGCACACTAGGGTGCTGTATTTAAGCACTAACCCTAGAGGCAATTCATCTAGATCATCAAAGATTATCATGGATGCATTCATATGAAAGCATCAAATAGCAAAGTGATTGCATTGTCTGCTTGTATCATCCTTGGCATACTACATGCTTTTCTGTTGTCTTTGATCTTGGTTCATCATTGCTGAATCGGTTCACCTAGGGATCTGATTGAACATGACCCTCGCAATTCAGCAGACTCCCAAAGGTGTTTGTAAACACTGCCTGTTTCTTTCCGTTTCTTGTTGTCATTCAATTTCCACCAGTTACAGCCTGTGGGTCAGTTTCAGGTTCAGTTGCAGAGATCAGCTGCACAGACACAGATCTTAACAAGAGTGACACACAATTAGTTTGCAGATTCCAAGACATTCATCTGAACAGGGCCCTGATTTTTCAGTGCATTGGCAAATACATTTCTCACCTCTTCAGTAGTATATTCCATCATCAAACCTCAAGCTACGAATAGCATTCAAATTCATTTATTTCTACAATAATTTCAGTTTTTTATTATTGCCAGTCCTAACTCTTATATCTAGGTTGATTATTTACTTAAAAGCTTTGTTTATTTTATTAGTCTAGATTATTTATGTGAGGCAGCATTTTCCCTTACTAGTCATATATGAGACAAGAGCCGATGCCACCTTGCTCTCCATCACAAGTAATCATTAATGGGCAAGATTCCAAATCCGTCCCTTTCACCCACTACTTTTATTCTATATATTGGCCATTTTAACAAGTATGTTTAGGCATTTCAACTTTTGAAGCAAAAAATATGTTATCTTAGATGCTGGAAAACTTTACAATAAGGATAATTGCACAATCTAAGGCTTGGAATTTGTGATTATTCAAGAAGGACATTCCATGGTTCTAGCAAACTGAAACTATTTCTCCAATTTTCACAACCAGCAATTATTCAAAAAACACATTCTATTGTTGTATCAAACTGAAACCATTTCTCCAATTTTCCCAACCAGCTTGGGATTTGTGATTATTCAGGAAGGACATTCCATGGTTCTAGCAAACTGAAACTATTTCTCCAATCCTCCCAACCAGCAATTATTCAAAAAACACATTCTATTGTTGTAACAAATTGAAACCATTTCTCCTATTTTCCCAACCAGTGTCAAAGGGCCTCCCCCTATGGTAAAGTTGGTTGGGTAAATATCTCATAAGTCTTCTATTCTCCCAGCCAATTTTAGAGGACAACCCACCCAACCTAGTAAAGTTGGCTGGTTAGATATCTAATGAGTCTTCAATTCTCCCAATCAATTTTCGAGGAGATCCAAAACTTCTGGAGAAAGAGCCAAAACCTTAAATGGGTAGAGGAGGACTTACTTCTTGAGGGTCCGATTAGTTGTCTTCTCAATCTTCTGGGCTTGGAAGACTTACACCACTTGTTTTCATCTAAAGTGCATCTAAAGGACACCCCAGATGAACAGTGGCTTTGAATCCAAGACAATCAACATTGCATATCCATGACAAGATTAAACATCTGGGGGGGAAAAAGCTTTGAGAATTTGATCAGTTACACTAGCAAACAGAAAGATGAGGTTCTAACAGTAATAATTACCTCCAAGTGGACTTGACAAAGCACCACAAGTGCCATCAAAAGGTCATGCTGGACCATCCAGACTCTCCAAGCAGAGGAGAAGATGACAAATATCTGAGATCATCTCAATGCTGCTTCATTACCATTTAATAATTTATATTTATGTTTTTTGGCTCCCCTTATGTTACATGCCTTTTATATAGATGATTTTACAAGTAAAGTATGCTCTGTGAATAGGGAATTTAGGCCTTTTGTATGGTTGTAATGTCCCCTTTTTAGCTGCAGCATTGAGTGAGTGCTTTGTCGGCACTTAGCTAGAACTGAGTTTTCAGTTAGGCATATTTACATTTGAAATAAGGCAGCTGAGTCTTCAGTTGGGCCACAGAGTACCTTTGTGCCTTCAGGTGGAGCACAGCTGGATCTTTTGCTTAGGATTGGAATAAAAGTGAACTGAGTTTTCAGTTAGGCATCTTTAGATTTGAAATAAGGCAGCTAACTCTTCAGTTGGGACACAGCAAACCTTTGTGCCTTCGGGTGGAGCACAGCTGGATCTTTTGCTTAGGATTGGAATAAAGGTGAATGTGTGGTCAGTTAACTGATTAAAACTGCCATCAATTAAGGGTGGGACTGCTCAGTTAACTGATTGGAACAGACCACAACTTCGGGAGATCGTTGTCAGTTAGCTACCACCAATTGTGGTACAACTGCCTACGATTGTGGATCACCAGCTTGAGGGAGTATAGGAAGTGCTGGAGGAGAAAAGCCAAAGTATCTTTGAAAATTATAAACCAAAACTCAACTTTAGCTTCAGGGAGGTGATGATGCCACAGCAGCTTGCTTAGCAATTGAGGATGAAACCCTATTGGCATGAACCTGATCATCCTGGGACAAAAACCTTCACAAGTAATACATGTTGCAGAATAATAGCAGTTAAACAGTGGTACATAGTGCAAAATAATAGTGGTATCATACAGAGATGCACCAACAGCAGAACAATCAGTTTGCATAATGCAATGTGATAGGGATGTTTCAGAGTTCAGATCGCTATGTTGGGAGTTCCAAGTGAGTTGTATTAGATTAGTTGCTCTTATTTGAATGCACGTGTTTCATAAGATAATATCAAAAATCTCTATTGTTAGAGCCTTTCTAGGTTTGATTTATATATATGTTTAGTTTAGTATGGTGGTATCAAAGCTGTGATCTTGCCAGACCATAGAAAACAACAAAAAACTAAATAACTAAACAGAAAAAACAAAAACAAAAACAAACAAATATAAATAATCAAACATCCATGTCAGAGACTGACAAGAAAACAAGATATCAACATAGGAAACAAGGAAAGTAGAATATAGCACACGAGAATAGTAAGGGTAAAATGCCAGAAGATGAAAGGGCAGATCTATTTTAAAATACCCTAATAGGAATTTAGCAGGTACAAGAGAGTATGGTAAAATGAATGGAACAAATGTTAAATAATCAATCCAGATAATACTACAGCATTTTGGATAGAGGGCAGTTTAACTTTGTATGAGTAACCAGCACTTAATCAAACAATCACCTTCAGAAACCCATTAAGCCCATGTTTGTACAAAAGAATGAAAAACCAAATGCTAAGGAAAACT
The DNA here is from genome assembly GCF_030272615.1 of Cryptomeria japonica. Lineage (NCBI taxonomy): Eukaryota > Viridiplantae > Streptophyta > Pinopsida > Cupressales > Cupressaceae > Cryptomeria > Cryptomeria japonica. Next base: position 373,707,330 of record NC_081415.1, read on the forward strand.
ACTCCAGGGGAGTTGGACACACTTTTTGTGAAGTATCAAAAGAAATCAGAAGAATTCAAGGCTGTAACTAACTTTTGTTAACTATTTGGAGATACTTGTCAAGGAGGTTCAGGACAGCAAAACCCATAGTAGCACCTGGAATGATGAAAGAGGCACTTGCTACAGAAGTTGAACAAATTAGAAGCCCTACCTTTTATGGCAGCAATAAAACATCCACCCAAGCATGGTTGCAGACATACTTTGCACTCAATCCTAGAGTGGAGCAAGATGACATTCTGTTCACCACATTGCATTTGGAGAGTGTTGCCTATGACCAGTGGCACCATGGTTTGACCACACAAGAGCATGGAATTGCACATACTTTTGATGATTTCCACCAGATATTGTGAGACTGCTTTGAGTGAAAGGTGAGGATGGGGACTTCAGGTATCTTGCCAAAATTAGACAACAAAACATCAGTGGATTTATATGTTGCTAAATTTCAGCAAGTTGTATTCATGGTAGCTAATGTTCAGAAAAGAGAAACACTTTCCTCTTTATCGAGGCCCAAGGGTTTATTTGAGCCTCTCAAGGGTCTAGTAAGGCATTTGCACCCCCATTTACAGCAGAATATTAGAAGGGCTTTGACACTATGATCGATTGTACTGAGAAACAAATTTTCATCAACCTAAAGCAACTACTACTGGACAACAAAAAAGTTAATAAAGGCAGTTCAATTCATACCATCATGGAACTACAGCTCAGCCTATTGTGGCAAAAAGGATTGATGAGTGAACTAGAAATGAGCTTAGAAGAAAAAAGTTGTGTTTTCCATACAAAGAGCAATGGTAGTAGTCATAGACGTCTAAGCAAGGGCCAAATACATCGTAGCATTATAACTAAAGTAATTTCTGATGAAGAAGACGTTTATTATAGGACCAATGAATCAAAAGCAACAGATGATTCAATTGTGGCACATGAGCTTGAGCAATTGGCAAGAGATAACACCAGCACTAGAGAAGGTACACTTGCAGCTCTACCAGGAGCACCTCAGCATCACCCACTTAGAATTCATGGAGAGTTATCTATGTTGAAAATGTTAGCTAGTTCAAATACCTGATTATTGAATTTTAATGTTGTCAAATGGCAATTAAAATTCAAATGTATTATCTCAATTAAATTTGTTATTGGGCTGGACCCAAATGTAACGTGTAAAGGCAAATTACATATGTTATTGGGCTGGGCCCAAATGTAACGTGGAAAGGCAATTCAATGACTATTGGGCTGGACCCAAATGTCTAACGTGGGAAATATACAATGACAATATAACATTATTTAATTAACATGCAAGCCGACTTTAGGATAATTGGCGCCAAAAGATTGATATATAACCACTTCAAGATGAAGTCATTTGAACACAATAATTACCAAATGCTATCTGCTCTCCTAGCAGCGATCCTTCCTCATGCAAACTTGTATAAGGCGATTGTGCAAACTCTTCAAGGTTGATTGTGGCGAAGTTGTCAAAGTTCTTCATAAGGTCTCTTGTGTGAATCTAATCTGGACATCTGCTGCTCCTCCTAATCATCTGCTGTTAATGAAGGGCTGCATTCATCACCGATATCTTGAACAGCAATCTGAGATAAGTCATTGCCTTGTAAACTGTCTACATTTGAGATAATACATATCACATTTAAAGGCTGGGTTTTTCACCTCCAAGAGGGAGGTTTTCCCAAGGTATTGGTGTCTTGTGTCTTGTGTTTTATTGCTGTTACTATTTATGCACAGTCTGATTATAATCTAATTGGTTAAATTAACATCTGATTGCTTAAAATTAACATGGTATCAGAGCTTTAGGTTCATTAAAATAATCAGATTATTAGTTGCCCTTCACTTTCAGTTTGTTGTTTCAGGTTTGCAAGATGGTTACAAGTCTGAAAGTAGAGGATAGACTTGAAGGTGCCCTCAATTTCACATCATGGAAGGTTCGTGTCCTCCTTGCTCTTGAAGAATTAGCGTTGTTACAGTTTGTGGAAGATATGGATCTGACTGAACCTTCGGATCCGGAAGAGCTAAAGCAATTCAAGAAGAATGTTGTCAAAGCAAAGAAATTCCTTATTGATTCCGTAAAGGATCATCTTGTTCCAGTCATCTCCAAATTGAAGACAGCTCGAGAGATGTTTAAACATCTAGAAGGGATATATGAGATCAACAACATCAGCCGGACACTTACATTGAGGCGGCAGCTTCTTCAAGTCAAAATGAGCAAAGGTGATTCAGTCATGTCCTTCTTCACGAAGATTTCAGAATTGAAGGACCAACTCAGCGTCATTGGAAGCGAGGTTGTGGACAAGGATATTGTCATGATTGCTTTGAATGGTCTTCCTGACTCTTGGGATCCTTTTATTCAAAGCATAAGTGGAAGAGCTAAATTCCCTTCCTTTGATCGCCTCCGATCAGATTGCATTCAAGAGAAGTCACGCCTTGCTGCCAGAGAAATGCATAAAGGCTCTCATGGAGGAGATCAACATGTGCTTGCATCTCAACATGTTAGAAGAAAGGGAGGTCATTGGAAGAAGAACAACTTCAAAAGAGATAGAGACTTCAGACCTCCTGCTTACGATTCAAGGAAGAAGCCAAGGGATCTTTCACGTGTCCGTTGCTTCAGATGCGACAAGTTTGGACATTATGCTAAAAAATGTCAGAACCCGCCCATGCAAAGAGAGGCCAACCTAAATGAAGTTGCAAACTCAAAAGACAATGAAGACTACCTCTTCATTTTGCCTTGTCCAGCAATGTGCCAACCGATAGCAACACTTGGTTGATCGACAATGGTGCATCTAGACACATCACGAGATATCGAGAGCATCTCTCAGACTTGATGGAGAAAGAGTCCAAGCTTCATGTGGTAATTGGTGATGATGCTCAATATTCGATAAAAGGTTTTGGTAGCACTTCTTTAAATTTAGAATCTGACATGTCCTTGCATCTTAGTGATATCTTATTTGTACATGGAATTAAGAGGAATTTAATTTCTATTTCTACTCTAGAAGATAAAGGTTATCAAATAGCATTTTCTTAGGGTAAAGTACTTGCGTGGCCTAAGAAATATAGTATTAAATCTACTCGTGTTATTGGAAATAGATATGATAGTTTGTATAAGCTTTCAGCTAACCCCATTCGAGCACTCATTCATGAAGCTCCTGAATCTAGCGAGCTATGGCATAGAAGGCTCGGTCATCTTCACTATCAAGCACTTCCTTCACTTGAAAGGATGGTTAAAGGTATGCCTAAACTTAATCAATCTCATGATGATGCTTGCAAAGGTTGTGCATTAGGTAACAACACTAAAATTCCATTTCATAAAAGTGAAAGTAGAGCTAAAGAAAAATTAGCACTTGTTCATTCTGATCTATGTGGACCCATGTTTGTTCCTTCACCTAGCGGAATTCTATACTATGTTACATTTATAGATGATTTTTCTAGAAAGACTTGGATTTAAATTCTAAAATCTAAAGAATTTGATGAAGTGTTAAGTAGATTTAAAGAATTTAAAGCTCTAGCTGAAAATATGTCTGGTAAAAGGATTAAAGTGTTAAGATCTAACAATGGAGGTGAATACACCTCAAGTAGCTTCAATGACTTTTGTGTAGAAACAAGAATTAAGAGGGAGTTCTGCGTTCACTACAATCCTCAACAAAATGGTGTAGCTGAACGAAAGAATAGAACCATTCTTGAAGCTGCCAAAGCTATGATTCACGATCAGGACCTGCAGACCCTCTTATGGGCTGAAGCATCCAAGACTAATGTGTACATTCTAAATAGATGTCCTCACTGTGTCTTGAAGAACATAACTCCCGAGGAAGCTTTCACAGGAGTCAAACCAGATATCAGCCACCTAAGGATCTTTGGAAAACCTATCTATTTCTGGGAAGAAGGGTATCCTAGTTGGATATAGCGAATCTTCCAAGGCATTTCGCATCTACATTTCTGGTCAAAGGTACATTGAGGTAAGTAGGGATGTCACCTTTGAAAAAAATATTGCTTTCAAGAAATCTAAAGGTTCTCTTATTGATAATGATAAAAAAGTTAATGATAATCAAGATATGGATATTGATACTAACCCTGAGATTCAGAGGGAGCCTATTGAGCCTCTTGAACCTATTGAGCATGATGATCCTCATGAGCCTCTGGTTCCAACTGATGAACCTAGAGATATTGCAGTTAGCAAGAAAATACCACTTTGGGTTAGAAGCACAATTCAAGATGCAGAGAAGTTTGCAGCTCCTAGTGGCACTTTCAGAGAAAGTAAGAGACCTTAGAAGCTCCCTAACTATGTTGCAATGATGTGCAACATCATTAAGGCTGAACCATCCAGCATAGAAGAAGCTATGAACCAGCAAGCACGGAAGTTAGCTATGGACGAAGAGTATCAATCCATCATCAAGAATGATGTCTAGGATGTTGTGCCTAGACCTAAAAGGTAAGTTTGTTGTTTCTTCCAAATGGTTGTTTAAAATTAAACATGTTGCTGATGGTAGTATAGAGAAATATAAAGCTAGATTTGTAGCTCGTGGTTTTTCTCAAAAGGAAGGCATAGATTATGAAGAAACATTTGCTCCTGTTGCTAGATATACTTCTATTAGAACTATTATAGCTATTGTTGCAACCAAAGGTTGGAAATTACATCAAATGGATGTAAAGGTTGCCTTCCTTAATGGTGTTATTGAGGAAGAAGTCTATATTGAACAACCTAAATGTTATGAGATTCATAATAGAGAGACTCATGTGTGCAGATTGAAGAAAGCTCTCTACGGTCTCAAGCAAGCCCCTAGAGCTTGGTATGAAAGAATTGATAAGTACTTAGTCAATTTAGGATTTTGTAAGAATGATGTTGACCCTAACATTTACTTTAAAGTATTTAATGGTGAAATGCTAATTTTGGTTCTATATGTTGATGATTTATTTCTAACTGGTGAAGATAGCCTCATTATTAGGTGTAAGAAAGAATTAGATACTGAATTTGAAATGAAGGATCTCGGTCTAATGCATTACTTTCTAGGGTTAGAAGTGTGGCAAAAACCTAATGAAATTATTCTAGGTCAAGGTAAATATACTATTGATATATTGAAAAGATTTGGTATGATGGATTGTAAACCTATGTCTACTCCTATGGAAACTAACTTGAAGAAGTTGAGTATTTCTGCAGCTAACTCTGATTTTGCAAATCCTTCAGAGTACAGGCAGTTGATTGGATCCTTGATGTATATAGTCAACACTAGCCCAAATATTTGCTATACAGTGAGTGCACTTAGCCAATTCATGAACCAGCCAAAGCATGTTCACTTGGTGGCAGCCAAGCACATCCTGAGATACTTGCGTGGAACCATTGGCTATGAGCTGAAGTATCCAATCAACATAGTAATCAATTTGGAAGGCTACTCTGATTCTGATTGGGCTGGAAGTGTTACTGACAGGAAAAGCACTTCAGGAATCTATTTCAGCTTGGGTTCTACTATGATCTCTTGGGCCAGTAGGAAACAATCCTCAGTTGCATTAAGTATTGCAGAAGCTAAATACATTGCTTCAAGTGTGGCAACTAGAGAAGCAGTTTGGCTTCGCAAGCTTCTTGCTGGGTTGTTTGGACAACCTTGAGAATGCACTGTTATTTATTGTGATAATCAGAGTTGTATTAAAATGTCTAATAATCTCGTGTTTCATGACAAGTCAAAACATGTGGAAACTCATTATCACTATATTCATGATATGGCACAAAGAGGTGTCATCCAGCGGAAATATATCAACACTGATGAATAGGTTTCTAATGTTCTCACCAAGCCTCCAGCTCGGGTGAAGTTTGAGTACTTCAGAGAGAAGCTTGGAATGGTGGAGAACACAGCATTGATTGAGAGGGAGTCTCAATCTTAGTGATGCAATTCAGTTTGCATCTTCCACCCTTTGCGGGCAATGCAAGGTGGAGTCACCCTCTGCGGGCAATGCAAGGTGACAACGTGTCCTTCTCTGAGAGAAGGTTGAGGTGTAAGACCTCTTCCACCCTCTGCAGGCAATGCAAGGTAGATCCATCCTCTGCGAGCAATGCAACATAGACATCATGAAATGAGTTCATGATATTTATGTGTTTTTATTGCAAGTATACTCTATAGAGCTTATACATTCATCCTTGCGGGCAATGCAAGATGAAAGTCATGAATGGATCATGACATATGGCAGATATCCTCCCTAGCTAAGAGGGAGTGTTGAAAATGTTAGCTAGTTCGGATGCCTGATTATCGAATTTTAATTTTGTCAAATGACAATTAAAATTCATATGTATTATCTCAATTAAATTTTTTATTGGGTTGGACCCAAATGTAACGTGTAAAGGCAATTACATATGTTATTGGGTTGGGCCCAAATGTGACGTGGAAAGGCAATTCAATGACTATTGGGCTGGACCCAAATGTCTAACGTGGGAAATGTACAATGACAATATAACATTATTTAATTAACATGCAAGCCGACTTTAGGATAATTGGCGCCAAAAGATTGATATATAACCACTTCAAAATGAAGTCATTTGAACACAATAATTACCAAATGCTATCTGCTCTCCTAGCAGCGATCCTTCCTCATGCAAACTTGTATATGGCGATTGTGCAAACTCTTCAAGGTTGATTGTGGCGAAGTTGTCAAAGTTCTTCATAAGGTCTCTTGTGTGAATCTAATCTGGACATCTGCTGCTCCTCCTAATCATCTGCTGTTAATGAAGGGCTGCATTCATCACCGATATCTTGAACAGCAATCTGAGATAAGTCATTGCCTTGTAAACTGTCTACATTTGAGATAATACATATCACATTTAAAGGCTGGGTTTTCACCTCCAAGAGGGAAGTTTTCCCAAGGTATTGGTGTCTTGTGTCTTGTGTTTTATTGCTGTTACTGTTTATGCACAGTCTGATTATAATCTAATTGGTTAAATTAACATCTGATTGCTTAAAATTAACAATCTTAACCATGCATTTATATGCTCATTGCTAGTGGGTCTCCACACTCACAGCTAAGGTCATTTTAGGCAAAGCACTTCTTGGGTTTCAATGTAGCTGTCACTTGATGGTTTCGCTATCCTACACATCAAGATAGTAGAAATTTAAGACAAAATTATTGAAATTTATGTAGGTTTGTTGACTGTAGTCCCCTATTGGATGCTTTTCAAACATTTGCATGTAAAAATAGTACAAATTGCACTGAAGCAGATAAAAGAAATTGTTATCTGAAGTTAGCACTTGACATGGAGGATATTTGGGATAAGGGCATTCTCAGAAACCCAGCAAAAAGATTTTTACTCTCAAAAGAAGGGACTACCTGGATAAAGAATGCTTTCTTTGCAAGATTTGTTTTCTGTTTTTTGATAGCAGAGCTTTTGACCTCCAGGGAGGTGAAGTAGATAACACTCAGATCTGATTAAGTTATTGTTGAAGGAGAGATTAGTATAGGTCATAACTACCACTTTCATTCAGAATCACAAAGTTTCTCATGTATTCCTGGTGAGGAGAGTTATACAACTGTTTATTTGTGAACCCAGAAACCTTCACAGGTACAACAATGTGTTGCAGTAGCCTTGAACAGACCACAACCATAAGACTAAATGTAAATATAGCCTGTGTTTGTATCTTACTTGGTTTGAATATAAATGTACAGCTTGATGGTGGTCGGAGTACATAATTATGCAAATAAATAGATGCTGCTCAAAAGAGTGGTCAAGCTACAGTAAATCAGATGGAAGTGTTCAATAACCACGAAATTTTCAGTAACCAGATTTGAGTTCAATCCCACTATTTATCGATGGGGTATATATTATTATTATATAACATTGCCAACTGGAAAATTGAAGGGAAGATAGCCAAGCCTAACTAGCCCATACCTACCCATGTAAGAAAACCACTATTGTTTAAGATGGACAATATCAGCTTAGCAAAAGAAGAATTATGGCTAAAAGAATTGCATCTAAAGAAAGCTGTGAAGCAATTCGACAGATTCAAGGTGCTTTTGTGCAAGGAGTTGGGTTCTTCATAACAGAAGAACGTGTTGTTGACAAGAATGGAAACATTTATTGGTTCTAAATTCCATTATTAACATATGGGTGAATAAGCTGACGGACAGGAGTGCCATAAAAATTTAAAATACTTGGTCCATTGAAGAAACCTATCTGCAGAGGATGCTACTTGGGAGGGGCCAGAGATACTTGAACATTCAGCTCTGCATTGTTTGTGGGAAAAGCAATTCCAGGAAGGTCCAATTTGCAATGTCCCCTTTTAGCCACTGCATTGAGTACTCTATCAGCAGCTAGCTAGGACTGAATTTTCAGTTAGGAATGTTTATGATTGAAATGAGGTGGCTGAGTCTTCAATTAGGAGGCAGCCGCGTCTTTGTGTCTTTCAGTTGAGCAGCTGCCAGGCCTTTCAGTTGGGATTGGAATAAAGGTGGGTGAGAGATCAGTTAACTAATTGAAACTGCCATTGATTAAGAATAGACCCAGTTAATTGATTGAAACTACCAACAATTTAGGGAGTTAGTTGTCAGTTAGCTACCACAAATAGTGGGATAATTGCCCATGATTGTGGATCAACAGTTTAAGGGAGTATCAGAAACACTAGGGGAGGAGAGATAAAGTATGTTCGAAAATTGCAAACCAAAACTCACTTCAGCTTCAGGAAGGTGACACTGCTACAGCAGCTTGCTTATAGTGCTTGAGGACGAAACCCTTACGGCATGAAACTGGTCCTGGAAATGAAAACCCTCAGGAGTCATACATGTTGCAGAACGATAGCAGTCAGGAGTGATACAAGGTGCAGAACAATATCACAATCACAGAGAATCCAGCAAGAGTAGGGCAATCAGTTTGCATACCACAATGTGATAGAGATGCTCCGAGTTCAGATATGCATGCTGTGCATTCCCAGTGAGTTGTATTAGATATGTTGCTCTCTTTTAAATGTACATGTTTCATAAGATAATATAAAAAAGTTCTGTTGTTAAGAGCCTTTCTCGTTTTGATTTCACTATGTATTTAGTTTAGGGCATTGCATCCATACTACATATTTACATATTGGAAGAGGGCCTGACAAGGGTATTTAGCTCAATCCCTCTGGTTTTCACGTACGTACTCTAACCAGACTCTGCACCATCATATAATATCATATTCACTTTAATCAAATAATCATATTAGATCTAAAAATATCCTAAACCATGCAAAAGCTTGCAAAAATCTTATTCACTTCAATCAAATAATCATACAAATTCTAAAAAACCTAAAACCATGCAAAAAATTGAAAAACTTGAGCAAATCTACTGTCTGAAAATAACGGAGCCTCAAATACTTACACCTTATATAGCTTATATTTTGTAAAAAACATAGATGCAAACATAGAGACAATATAGCCACATAAAATGGACCACACAGAAACATATCTAAAAGATTGAAGATTTTTCAGAACTTTCACTAACTCAAGTTTTAGTTCGTATATGGGGCACTTTGCCAGTTGAATGAAAGCTTTAGAAAAGCGAGGAATGTCCTTCCTACATTAGAAAGTCTTAATTTTAACAGCAAAATATATTAGAAAGACATCATTGTAAAACGGACCACACAGAAACATATATTAGAAAGAAATCATTGTAACAGTAACATATAAACCAACTCAAGACAAAACTCAACTAGCTTACAAATACATCCAGTCCAGAAAGATCAATGAGGTATAAAATATTTAATTCATAAATATCCAAGGACCCAAAAAATTAAGAGCAAGTGGATATGAATCTTAAATAGTACATTCATTCATTACTTTTAAACAACTGGTGCAAAATAAGGAAAAATGAAGGCCCAATGCAATGCCTAGAGGTTCCTTCTATTAATCACTGATAAAAAGCTTTGAATTGACGTTTCTAAATAATCAAATAACATCTATAAATTGTTACTAATCAAATAACATTTATGGATTGTTAGTATCAATCAGAATACAGTAATTTGTGCAGAGAAAAAACAAACAAAATGTGAATCAAAAAGTATCTTTTAAGGCATAGCAGATCCTTTAATGCTAACAGCACCATCTTGATGAAATAACTAGCAAAGATAGAAATATGTTACACGTGCACAAAGGACACAGTACATACCCTCAAAGTAACCTGGGCACAATGTTAATGACTCAGTAAGTGTTACATCGCATATTTGAATAGTGGCTAATGAAAAACTCTGACTAAAAAAAGCATTAAGTGTATGATTTATAAATCCAGAACTATTTTAATTTTAAACTCTCGAGGATTACAAAGTCATCAGAAAGAGTATTTTCCAGACATGGTCATTGATCTTATCCAAAAACATTATGCAGGAGGAAAAAAAATTGAAGATGCCAATGCCTATGGAATGTTCCTTTTGCAAAGAGGGTTTGTAGGGCCTTCAAACAGTGCTTCAATCTGTTCTGTATCATTTATAGTTCAGGACCACATACACATAACAGCTCTAAAGTTTTTTGGATGTTACAAGAAAAATCCTTGATAAAATAATGAGTATTCGTAATCAAGTAATGCATAAAACAGCTTACTTGACTTTTACGTTTAAAACATTTAACAATACTATTACTTCAAGTTATGATGACATTAGTTCTAAATATAAAATCTGCTACTCTAAACTGCAGATAAATTTTATAAACGCAGTAAGCCTTCGATCAAACAATTTTTGTGTTACCATCAATCAAGACCAGATGTTCTGTTTCCATAAAAAAACATATCCTTTTGAAGAAATACAATGTCAAATCCTGCAGTTCACAACTGCGTTGCATCCTTTCTAAAGTGATCTGATATAATATGCCCTCTATGTTGACAAATAGGTCAATACAATAACTAGATTAAATCTTAGATTGAAATAGCAAGGCCTCCCCCCGTAAATTAGCCTTAACAACTAAGGGTCCTTCTACAGGCCAGGCTATTTTTGTTAGAGAACTACGTCTTTTGCAGATAAAGCATTTTCTGAACTAATTTGATGTTTAACCAAATAAGCACAAAGAAAAGACAACCTAAATCACCATTGATATTAACAATAGCTGCAGTTCATCTTCAACTAGTAAAGCGTACAGGTAGATGTATGAGCATAGCAAGTAGCACGCAAACAAACTACTTGGAAGCTAGGCTCAAATTCTTGGGTAAATCATCACGTGGCATTAGACTTACTGAGAAGAACTGCCAAACAGCTCTATTAATGTGGAGCAATTAGCAGAAAATGAACAAGGTTCACTTCGAATCCCAACTTATTGAATTGAAAAACAGATCTACGGATAAAAGCATAAAAAGGAGTTAAAAACTAGGGGAAAAATAAGCATATCAAACATAGGAGTCTTGAAGTCTCCTGTAAATTCATGTATGGCTGTGATGCTTGTAAAGAGACCTACAGGGTTGAAGACCTCTAGATATCGGAGGGCGAAATTAGGGATCGGGATATTTCTAGTAGATTCTGATACTCATCCAAATCAAACTATGATTTTGATGTTCATCTAAATCAAATTATGCATGATAATGCTGACTTTGTGAGGTCTGGTTTGATAATGACCTATTCCATAAACACAATCTAAGATAAAGGAAAAGTTCGTAAATTTGCCGAGACCTCGACTGATATTCCACTGGTCTAATCACAATATAAAGTGGACATCTCTAGACAATGTTTCTAACAATCCAAATAGAAACATTTAGCCATAAAGATATACATATAGAAAGCTTCTGGTTAAAAACAGTGTATGCTTTTGTTTACATCAACCTACGATTCAGATCACACTCCATTGATCTATCATCAAAATAATAAAAATAATTAAAACAATACACAGATACCAGAAAAAGACTGATTGAGATGCCAAAAGGGAAACATAGAAACCCTTGACATCCTAATTGTTTTATTGGACTTACTCTGCAATGCTCATCTGACTATGGATCACAAGTGTGATCCGATAACTTGATATCAACAAAAGTTTTTAACCATAAGAGTTGAACTCAGTTTTATAGACTGTGAAAGCCCCATGTTCCTAATGCGTATGTTTATTTTCAACTCAACAAGTTATCACAAACTTATAACTTTCATTAGATCAAACCAGACAGTCTATCATGAGAACCAGTTTTTGACAACCGATCTATACACGGATTAAAAAATAAAAAATAAGTACCCCCATAACATATACATCAAAAACTTCGACAAACTTGAAAACAGGGTAAACGAGAGAAGAATTGAACGATTCTGACCATCTCCATCCTTGTCGAATAAACTGAAAGCCTCCTTGAACTCGGAGATCTGCTCCTCTGTAAGTTGCTCAACCATTTTTGCGCAGATGAAGAAGCACCAAAGCCGCAAAGAGTCCCTCTATTCTTTAGACTGAGGCGAATGCGTAGGAAGGAAGCATGCGGGAGTGGAAAGGAGGTGTGGATGATAACGATAAAACGGGGAAGAGGTCGCGTGGTCAATGGCAACACACTCTTAAATACCACTCGTAGAGTCTAAAGTTGGAGAGAATTCGTACGCTTTGTGCGGTTTGGGTGCGAGGTTTGAAAGTAATGATAATGATAACGTTGAAAGTACAATTTAATTGCTTGGTTACTTTCCCTTTTTCCCGTCAAATTCCTCTGTTCCTTACGCGCTTTCGGACGCGTTTTCCGTGGAAAGTGCAGATGGATGACAGTTGATAAATGTCACCTACCCACCTACTGCGAATATTGGAAATGAAATCAAAGCTTTTAATGTGTCTCACAGACTTATAGAAATAAACTTGTTTTATATGTAAGGTATTTTATCTTAAATTTTTTTATTGATTTTTTTCTCAATCTTCAATCTTTTAGTATGAGTTTTAGTTAAAAGGGTTTAATGTCTGACTAATGTTTCATGGAAGAAAACACTCTTCTATAAATATATAGTGTGTTTAGTTATATAAAAAAATTATAGAGGAATAACTTTTCAAAGAATAGTTTGTAAATATTTATATGCTATACATCATCATTTGTATAAATTAGATCATTTTCCACACTCTTTTTTAATTGTGTGTGTGCATTTATTATGTCTATGCTTGTATGAATTATGTACGTTATCATACATGTCATGGTGTAATGTGCTCTTACACATTATGTTAAGGTACATTGCATATGAAGATCATTTTGACATAAAAGCTTTGTGCACATCTACATAAGCATCACTTCTAAGAGCTCTACACAAGAGAGCACAAGATACCCATGTTTGCACTCCTCGATCACATCACACAACTTCAAGAGTTTGTGCTTGAACTTTGACATAACATTATACTATTATATACTTCATAGATGATGTAATTTTGTGTAAATCGGGTTTCTTCTCTCTTTCATATATATAATTTGTTCACTCTACATAAAGAAGTCAAGAAGTCAACTTTCAAGACATTAGTGTGCTTGATTCATATATCCTTGTAAACCATAGGCACTTCATGATGTAGTGGAAGAAAACACCCTTCTACAAAAAATTATTGTATTTAGTTATGTAAAGCAGTTATAGTGGAAATTTTTTCAAAGAACAATTTGATATATTTATATACTCTACATCATCATTTGTGTAAATTGGATTTCTTCCCTTCCTCCCTCTCATATGTGTGAGTGCATTTATTATGTCTATCCTTGTATGAATTGTGCATAATTTCAAGCAACAACTCAATTTGACTATATCTCATGTTGCAATGCGCCCTTGCAGACACACAATGTTAAGGTACATTACACATGAAGATCTTTTTGGTGAAATAGCTCTGTTTACATCTACACAAGCATCATTTCTTATAGCTCTACATAGGAGACCACAAGATATTCATGTGTGTACTCTCTAGACACATCACACAACTTTAGGAGTTTGCACTTCAACTTCGACAATACCATTGCTAGTTTCTACTACCTTTCCACATTGTATGCAAGCTACACATAGGAAATATATGCAACTACATCAATTAGTCCAATTTAGTATTGTAAGCTTTGGACACATGGAAATTCACATGACCACATAATGCAACCATCTAAATGGCACCATACATGTTTGGCATATGTTACCCACTCATCCACATATAAAGCACAGCATGCATGCATGACACTTAAACATTCTATTAAAGGCTTTGTTGACAACTCATTTAACTAAATGCACACTAGTATACTATATAAACTAGTCTTTTGATTTGCCAATGAGCCTTGCCATATTTTTTGGCTTGATTTGGTTGTTCCCCAAAGTACCTTTGGTAAATAAAGTGTGTGTGACTTCTCATTTTCTAATCATGGGGCCTTGTTTTTTGTCAAAGCCTCTGTGTAATGATGTACACACATGTAACATTAATCAATACATGAAATATTATCTATGTAATTATCATGTCTTTTCTTTGGTTGTGACATTATATAACAACACTTTTACAACTCAAGCTTTCTATGAAAGTAAATATATACTTCCATTGGTATAGCCATAACTTTTCCTTCATCTAAAGTTGTTTGAGCCAATCCAAAAAAAAAATTAGACCACTAGTTTTAAAGCATAGAGGCTCAATCTCATGCAACCTATAATCAAACACCTTTGTTTAGTATCAAAGATACTTAATGCTCTTCTTTTCTTCACACCATTGCCTAGAAGAAGAAAGTAGAGAGCAAAGTATTCATAAGGGAGTTACAAATTTACACCAACCTCTATAGAAAATCATAATTATTTATTGAACCCTCTAAATGAACTAAATTACTTCCATGTGGTGAAATGACCTCACCTCCAATAGAGCCAATTGCTACCACATGCTCTAAAGTATAAGGGTTGGAGTATTGACATGGGCACAGCATGACTCCTTATCAATACAACACTTTATTGTTGGACTTCAACTTCCTATTCTAAGATGTATGACTATTCCTAGGGAGATCTTTGATCACACTCAACATAAGAAACCCCAAATTCCAACAATGTGTGATGTATCTATGTGTTGATATCCATCAACAACATCCCATAAAAAATGAGCTTCTCAAAGTTTTAGGCTCACTAATCATATAATGATGCATGTAGAAGTATAATTTGCATGTACTTCCTAATTGTAGGTTGAACAATTCTTTGGAGAGTACACTTATTTAGATCAAACACACCCACCTCAAAGCCAATTGGCAATGATTCATAGGCTTAACTTCAAGCGACATTAAATCAAACAACTATACAAATTATTTTCTCAATTAATCTCGATTATACACCCTCTTTTATTTCTTGGATATCAAATTCAACAATATTCATGCTATGCAACAAGAGGGAGAAATGACATCTTAAGTAAGCTCCCACATAAACTATGATATCTATGACAATATGCATATAAGCATTCAACTATTCCTCGTGTATATCTTTATAACATGTAAGAATCTATAAATTGCACTCATTGAAAGCAATATTCATGCACGTGATGTGCTCAACTCTTCTTGAGACAAGAAGCACATATAGCCTTTATGATGGTTGATCTCTTAGTTTTACTACACCAAACACATGCAGTATAAAACAACAACCATATTAAAGTATACTTCAGCAACACAATACAATCCTACACAATATAAATTCAACATTTTGTACTAATGACCCACTTCTTAATTTGGTTATGCTAGGTTGGATTGTTGGTATTAACATTATATCCTAATCTACATTTTATTTGCATATAAAGGCTAGCTTATCTCAACAAGGATGTATAATTTCAACATCCTCTTCTTTCAATATCAAATAATAGGGTGAGATCCCCTTTACATTTACAAAGCATGTATACTTAGTGGAGGATAGGAAAAGTGTTAGTCCATTCAAATGCACAAAATAAACATAAAACACTAATTAGAACAATAAACATGCAAATGAAATAGATATACCTTCCTTCTCCTTCGGATTGGACCTTTGATGAAGTGAAGATGCACCCTTGATCCACTTGTTTTGGATTGGTCCTTGGATTGGGATGTGGAATGCTCTCCACTACACAACCACAAGATAGAGTGGTGGCTTGATGGAATGATGGATGGTAAGATGGATGATAATGGCTAAGCATGGAGGGATTTGACTATAATATGGATGCTAGAGGGAGGTTTCTAAGCTCAAAAGGACAACATAAGATCGCACAAAGATGAGATATGGAAATGAGGGGAGGAGTCTCCAATTTATAGATTGGAGGAGGCCAAAATGGAGGGCTAAGTTTTATTTGAAATGGAGGGTGGAGATTGAAGGAGAGTGATGGAAAGGATTATAAGAGGACAAGGTGTGGAGACCAAGAGATTTTCCATAAAGGTGTTTCTTGTCTCTACGCTCCTCAAGGTACTCAAGGAAGAGATCCCTAGGCACATTGGAGGAATAAAAAGGAATTAAAAATTCCTTAGGAAGGGATAAGAGAATTAAAAATTCAGTTCTAAGAGATTTCCACAATCCATCATATAATCAAGAGAGCATTTTTGGATTCGATTGTGTGAAATATTTTTGCATCAACATTTCGAATCACTCTCTGTGATCCATCATCAGGATGAAGAGAGTCAAATGATGGATCACGGAGTGTGATTCGAAACGTTGATGCAAAAATCTTTCACACAATCGAATCCAGAAATGCTCTCTTGATTGAATTAAAAATTCCTAAATAAAAGATTGCATAGAAGGAATAAAGGATAAAATGAATTAAAAATTCCTTGGTAAGAGAGGGCATGGGAATGTGTAAAGGATTTGAAATCATCTGACATGATCAAAGTGGTTGCATTTAAGGTTTGGAAAGTGGAGGGGACTAACCATTCATGGCAAATGGCTGACTTGCTCCTAATCTTGAGGATTAGGATTGTGCAAATGATTAAGGGGGGTGATTGGGTGGGTTAATGGGAGATTAAAGTGCAAGTGGGAAAGTTAGGAGGATGTGACATGAGGAGAGAGAATGAGTAGAGGAATATAAAATGGGAGGATAATGTTAATCATGGCTCTAGAAGAATTAGTTAGGCTAAGTGAAGCTTAGAAAAGAGTGATTTGTAGGAATCACATGATTGAGTTAATTAATTAGTAACTAAGAAGAATTTTAGAAGAATTAATGATTTGGATGACTTTAGAATAATGGGAAAATGACTAATTTATTGGCAAATTAATTATTGGACTATAGTGACAAAATTTAAAATTTGATTTAATCAATTTTGAGAAGAATAAGGATAAACATAATCAAATTAATTAATTATGTAGAAAGGCTAAATTAATTAAATATTTAATTTAATTAATTTTAGATGTCTACATTTTGCCCCTCTTTTATGCAACAACAAAATTGGCGGTGGGTAAAAGACAGGAAATGATGCTCAGCTTGAAGACATGGGTGGTACATGCCCCTCGAGAATTTAATTAGAGAAATTTTATAAAAAAAAAAGAAAATAATGACGAGAAGGGGAGAAGAAGGAGAAAATAAGAAAAGAAAAATAATTTGGAAGAAAAAGGAGCAATGATGGAGGAAAAGTGAAAAAAAGGGCGAAGGGAGGCCCTATATAAGCCACACGAGGCCCAAGGAAGGGTCATTGTCACACATATAGCTCACAAGACATGGAGAGAGCAAAGAAATGGATCGTATTCTATGCCATGAGCATTGCGCAAAGAGGGCCTGGAGATACTAGCGACCACTTAAGCTTGGCCCACCGGTACATACCCTATCCCCGACTCTGTGTTTTAGGAGGTAGCATTAATTAGGGTCATAAATAGGGGGAAATGCTAGCGAGGTGAAGACATCGATCACTGTTTTGGCGTCTGCACAGGGGATCACCTTCTGCAGAGGCGATCCCTATACGCACAGACGGACACCATCTACGCATCTACGTTGAGCTGAGGATCAATGTCTCTGCAGTGAGGAGAAGGAGGATATGGGGGCCTATGGATTACTGTCTCTGCCCTGCGGATCGGCGCAGGAGCCACGGTTTTGATGTCTCCACCTAAGGAGAAAAGTTGTCTCCATACAGGAGAGAATGGGGGGAAAATGAGTCACTAAGATAGGATTGTGATGTGTCAACAAGATGCCCCAAGGGTAGGATTAAGCTAGAATATGCCAGAAAAGAGGGTTAATGGAGTGGTTTGACTGGGTGCAGGAGGATCCCAACATTTTGTCATCACGAGAGCATTGGCCTCCAATGATGACGTTGTTCAAAGAGCTAGGGGGACAGAGAGGACACTCCTAGCATGGTGTGGGCTAGGGTTTGTAGCACAGTGGTCATGGATTCACTGCCATGCAACCATGATGATCGCCTTAGTAGAGAGGTGGAATAGTGAGACCTGCACATTTCACTTACCGACAGTTGAGGCTACCATCACTCTGCTTGATGTGTGGCACCAGTTGGAGCACAACGAGGATTACTTCCAGAGGTTATGTTGTACAAAATATTTGCCTATAGACCAGATGTAGATGATTTTGAGGAGAGCAATGGAGCCTCATTGTGGTATCCCATGATTGGTTCTATTCATCTACAAGTTTATTAGTGGGAGGATGATGCCTGATTTGAGCGGGCATGGATTTCCTATTGGCTAGAGAAGATGTGTCTATTACATGCTCAAGGATGGAGTACAGTAGGCTTGGGGCGCAACAATGTCAAGACAATTATACCATGATATGCACATGTGTGTTTACCGAAGTTATAAAAACATCAGGACCGGTGTGACACTCCTTCATATATGGGCATGGGAGCATGTTGGAGTCACACGAATGATTGGCGTATAGGACTGACAAAGGAGATACCCCTACGTTGACATATACAGGGGGCTTTTGCATTATACACGAGTCGGTGTCATGTGGTTTTGGAGAGAGATTATCAATGAGATGGTAGATTTTACATGGCGCCCTTTTAGAGATTGTGAGGGGTGGTGGTGAGATTATATGCTTGCCTGGGTACATAGTGAGTGTTGGTTATTTGGCTGAACAGTGCATGTGATCGATCAGTACCTCCCACATCAAGTTATGAGGCACTTTGGTCATCAACAAGACATAGTGGGGCATGAGTGTAGGCACCCACAGATCAACAGGGAGATGGTCACTTGGGGGGATACCATTGGACCTTTCATAGTGCGCCTCAACTAGATGGGCGCAACGATATTGATTTGGACAAAGAGGCCAGAGATCAACGATGCGGGATGCACTAGGGCATATAATGCATGGTGTGAGGCCCATTGGCCTGTTCAGCTCAATAGACCAAGGGTTTTGGAGGAGGATGAGCTTGCACATTCGATTGATGAGATAATCAAGGTGAGGAGGATAGAGCTAGAGAGGGGGAGACAGTAGGAGGAGCTAGGGTTTGACAATAGATACCTATGAGAGGAGGGAGGGGACAGAGAGCAGCAACAATTGCACCAATGCAGATGCGAGCACCGGTAGAGGGGATAGAGTTAGCTCCATAGGTACAAGGAGAAGAGGCAGGAGGAGATGATTTGATGGATGCCAAGGGAGAGGGACAAGAGGGAGACCAGGCAAGTTCCTTAGGCCATTTTGGACAGGAATACAAAGAGGGCCCGAGATCAGAACTTGGAGAAGTTGATCGCTGAGAGATAGAGGGTTGAGTAGGAGAGGGTTAGGGTAGACAACCTGCAGGGAGAGTTGGATTGGGTTAGGGAGGAGGGTGATGCCTTGCAGAGGGACTTATAGGTTGTTATCTTTGAGTGAAATAGTTACAGGACAAAGGCTGAGATGACCTCAGAGTTGTTATAGGTGGCCAAGAGTGGGGGAATCATTGCGTAGATAGGGGAGGAGATGCAGAGGATGGATGAGGAGCTAGAGACGCTCCAAGCTAGATTGAGTAGGTCATAGGTAGAGGTTGTCATACTGCGGAGGGAGAGGGATGTGGTTTGGCAGCTTCTGGTTCTAGCGAGATTCTCTGCAGTTTTCTCAGAGATTGCAGGTGCTCGCCAGAAGATCAAGAGAATGGCATAGGATATCCATTTCTATAGGGATCTATACTATCAGGTAGTGCCAACGGAGTAGAGGGCAATATATTATGTAGAGAGTACTCGATCCCACAAGACACAAAGTCAGTAGTTGGGTGCCTTTGTTGGGATGAGCACCGCGACTGCCTCTAGGAGGACCTTCCAGCACAGGAGATAGAGAGGGCATGGGGTAGTGATCTCATATGTGTGACATTTTGACCCTTTAGGGCTATTATTTTACTACGATTGGACTCATTATGATTTATGAGATATATACAAGTCATGATTTTGGCGGCGGCATAGATGTGTAGTTTATTATGGATTGTTTATGGACTTTATTATGGATGGATGATGGATGATTGATTATTTTGGATTTATGATGATGATGATGCATATTATTTGACGTGTTTGTGATGTAGGATGTATGCCTATGTGATATGTATGCTCATGTTTATTTATGATGTTTTCTAACATGTTATGGATGCAGGGTGGATGCTTGTGATTTATATAATGTGTGATTATTCCTAACCTATGATGTATGCAAGATGGGATTTGAGTTATTATGACATGATGACCTCATGTATGATACTATATTATATGCAATGGATATATATGTATGCAATGGTTATAATGGTGCGTAAAATGCAATGTAGTGTATGAGCTTAACTTGCAACATAACTCTTTTTATTTCAAAACATGTATTTGTTACATTGGATTATAGCTCATAATATACTTGTTATTGATTTTTATGTGTATATGATATCTACATGTGATGATATGAATGTTTCTAAATAAATGGATGTAATGAATGCAATGAAAATGCAACTAATATAAGTGGTAAAATAACTAAGTGGAAATGAAAAATGGTAATGAAAATATGATAACTAAATGAGAATGAATATGATAATGAAACTAAACGGGAATGCAATTGAATGATAAATGAAAATGGTAATGATAACTAAATGATGGAATAGTAATAAATTACAACTATATGACATCCTACATGTGAATGGAAATGCACATTTTTTTATAATGAGCTAACCATAATACAATGATATAGAACTAAAAAAAGGAAAGAGGAGGGGGGAGAAGTGAATAAATTGAAGTCTCCAAGATAAGGGGAATGGAATGAAAAATGGAATGAATGGGTGGTGATTTTTTTGTTGTTGTGCAGATGTGGAGAGCAAACCTAGTTTAATATTGTCAAGGATGATCTACATTATTGATTATAGGAATCGGGACATTGTGAAGATCCAGGCGTGGACTAGACTCTCAAACAATAGGTATCTCAATGCACACAAGCTCGCAAACATCGTGATGATGTAAATGCGGGACTACAAGATTGTACAAGAGAAACCTTCAAACACGTCATACCACAAAAAGATTTCCCAATATACACCAACCTAGGGCATACCATAATATAGAATGATCATGGTAGCCCTAGATAGGAGTAGTCATAGGACACAAAGATGCAAATCAAAACAAAAGATCAAATTATGCAAACATCATACACATGACCAACTAATATCTCTTGCCAAGAGTAGGAGTAGGATTATGATGATAGTGTCGGACACAGGAAGGACACATCTCGATGGGAAAAGTTAACTAATATGACTGAGTAGGCAATAGAGAAGATGGCATGCACAAGAATGCGGATGTGAAATTGATTGGTGGGATTTGATTAAGTTCATGTAGATGGATTCTTGGGTGATGCGCAAGTCAAGAAGAAGCTCAGCTTGACGAGATAAGCTCATAAAAACAAGGAAAAACTAAGTATGATGGGACAAAAGCTTAGTTTATTGAGACGATCCTAAAGGATCTATATGAAAGCTCATCATCTCATGAGGGGAAGGCGAGTATGATGGATGTAGGTAAGCATTGCAAGTGATCAAGATGGAAGGGACCTGCATAAATAAAGGGCAGATTGATGGGCTAGATGTCGAATTAATGGCTTACATGACTAAAGAAATATGGATACCGATGAGGGGAGGGGCAAGGAGTAGGCAATGGCCAAAGTCTAAATGATTTATCATGTGTAGTCCCATGCATGGTGAGTTGTCTTATCAATGATATCACTAAAATAATAGGCATCTAAGGTGGATAAGGTGTGGTGTTTGTGCATGCTGGGGGGAGTTGGAGGCTAATTAATGGCTTACATTACAAAATATGGATATTAGTTGGGAGGGTGGGAAAGTATGCAAGCAAGGGGATGAGTGTCCAAAGAGACAGTGGATCTGACTTATTTACCTTGACGCCTGATACTAGGTTTTCACCAAGGTAATTGCCCATAATGCCACAAAGTGGTTTTCACTGATGGACGAATTGATTTTTTCTTTACTTTTTTACTTTTTTCATTTTTTTTGTATTTTTATGATTTTTTGATTTTTTTGATCTTTTTTCTGATTTTTGAAGACTGGTAACCTCTAAAAACTAGGTACAGAATCTCTTTAGATGCATGATATTCATGGGCTCATCCAAATGATCTCCTTCAGGTGTAGCCAATTGATAGGCTCTTGATCCATATTTTGCAGTGATAAGATAGGGTCCAAGCGAATTAGGCTCAAATTTTCCTTTCTTCTCACAATCCTAAAGATTCTTTTGATTGTCCATAAGAACTAGGTCACCAATGTCAAATTCTGAGGTTCTGACTTTCTTGTTGTAGCTTAGTCGTAGGCAATTCTGATATACTCAGAGATGATTTAAGGCTTTAAGATGCCTTTCATCTAGCAGTTCCAACTCTTGCAGTCTGGCCACTCTGTATTCCTCATCAGGAAGGATGTTCTGCAGTGATACTCGAAGCAAGGGGATCTCAATCTCAAGGGGGAGAACGACTTCAAAACTGAAGACTAGGGAGTATGGAGTAGCTCCTGTGGGGGTACGAATGCTTATGCAGTAGGCCAGAGGGCGGGATGGAGTTGCAAGTCTCAATCACAACCAACTTCATTGATTGTTTTCTTAAGGATCTTAATAAGGATTTTATTTGAAGCCTCAGCTTGACCATTACCTTTCAGGTAGTAGGGGGTGGAAAAGCGGTGTTGGATGGAAAACTTCTGGCATAATTCTTTAACATCCTAATTTTTCAAAGGTCTACCATTGTTTGTTATGACCACTTTAGGAATTCCATAACGACATATTAGGTAATTCAGGATGAACTTGGAGATTTGTTTGCCAGTGGTGAAAGTGAGTGGTATAGCTTCCACCCACTAAGTGAAGTATTTTGTGGTGGTTATTATGAATTTATGTCCATTAGATGAGGTGGGGTGGATTTTTCCTATGAGATCGATCCCCCACTAAGAGAAGGGCCAAGGTGTGATAAACGACTGCAAGTCTTGAGAAGGCTCATGGATCTTGTCATCATGATTCTGAGAAGGGATACATTTCTTCACATACTGATATGCATCTTCTTCTATTGTTGGCTAGTAGTATCTTGTGTGCAAGAGCTTCTTATCTAGAGTAAGGCCACTTGAGTGTGCTCCACAAATACCTTCGTGCACTTCACATAGTGCCCATTCAGCCTCTTTGTTTAAACACCTTAGGAGGGTTCTGTCCAAATGCCTTCGAAATAGAGTACACCAAGGATAGTGTAGCAAGTAGATCAACTAATGAAGGTTTGTTGATGGGTTTTAGTGAGGTGAGGGGGGATGATATCGTGAAGGTAGATGAAGGTTTCTTTGTACCATGGGGAATCAGAACCAATGAGGACACACACCATTTTCGAGTTGAGGACATCATATTTTGGTACTAGGAGCTGCTCAACCAAAAAATCACACTTCTAACTATTTTTGGGCATCCGCAAGAGGGAGCCAATTGTATCCATTGGGTCGATAGCTCTGTTGTTTGTTCTAGGAACTTGGTCAAACTAAATGAAAGTGAAATGATGCTTAAGATATTCAACCATGCTATGATAAGGGAGCAACTTGTCATCCTTTATCTGATACTCATCGTTAGCTTTCTTTATGACAAGTTGGGAATCATTGTATACTTGTAGTTTTGTGATCTTCCATTGAATAGCCAGACGGAGTCTAGTAATGAGAGTTTCATACTTTGTAATGTTGTTGGTGTAGGCAAAGTCTATCTTGTAGGACTTAGTGATGCAATCTCCTTATGGTGCGACTAGTGATATACCTTCCCCCAATCCATGTTGTGTGCAAGAGCCATCAAAGTATAACTGCCATTTTGTAGATGTGGTGACAGTCATGACAACATCATTAGGAAATTCTGCTATAAGGGGGTGATCACCTTGAAGTGGGGCGTCAACCAATTAATCGGCTATTATGTCCCTTGATTATTTTTTGTCTATGTACTCAATGTCAAATTCACTCAGGAGCATTACCCATTTTGTTGTTCATCTTACGAGAGCATCTTTAGACAACAACTATTTGAGGGGATCAATCTTCGCTATCAGTTTGGTCTTGTTGTTGAGCATATAGTGACTTAGTTTCTGAGTGTTGAAGACCACTACAAGGCAAGCTCTTTTTATGGGAGTATAGTTATGTTCATATCCAATAAGGTGTGGTTGATGTAGAATATTGCATGCTCTTTGCCTTTGTCATCCATTTATGTTGATAATGCCCCTAGTGCAGCTATAGTTACCGATATGTACAAGAAGAGGGGTTGTCTTGGAATAGGTGGCATCAAAACTAGAGGGGAGGCCAAGTATTTTTCCAATTTGTCAAAGGCATTTAGACATAGGTAGTCCCACTTGAATCTGGTATCTTTATGTAGGAGGTGGGCAAATGGATGACACTTATCTGCAAGTTGTGCAATGAACTGACGGATGGATTGAAGTTTTCCTTGGAGATTGTGAAGTTGTCTGAGTGTCCTAGGAGGAGGCATTTTCATGATCTCTTTGACTTTGGTCGGGTCCACTTCTATTCCTCTGCGAGAGAATATGAATCCCAACAACTTTCTCGATGTGACCCCAAAGACACATTTCTTAGGGTTAAGATGCAACTTATACTTTTCAAGTTTGTCAAATATTTTTCTTAAGACAGGAATGTGCTCCTCTTGTTTTAGACTTGCCTAGAAGATTATCCACATAATCATCCATAATGTTGTATAGAAGGTCATGGAAGATGGTTGTCATGGCTCTTTGATATGTTTCTCCTACATTATTTAAACCAAAGGGCATGAATTGATAGCAAAGGTGCCCCAAGGAGTTATGAATGTTGTTTTATGTTGGTCTTATTTTGTGATCCTTATCTGATTGTATCCAGAGAATCCATCCGTTAAGGAGAGCATCTCGTGTCCAGCTATGAGGTCTACAATCATGTCTATATTTGGTAAGGTAAATTCATCTTTCAGACATGCTTTGTTGAGGTCTTTGAAGTCTTTGCAAATCCTAATGCCCCCAGTGGGCTTGCCAATGGGTACAATGTTTGAAACCCACTCAGGATAGTCAATGGGTTTAATGAATCCAACATCTAGAATTTTCCAAAGTTATGCTTTAATTGAGAGGGCAACTTGTGGATGCATCTTGTGTAGCTTCTTTTTAATTAAGTTAGCATCTGGTCCGACAACAAGATTATGGACTACCAATTTTGGGTGAAGGCTAAGAATGTCAACGTAAGACCAGGCAAATTTGTTTTGTGTGTCTTGTAGGAAATGTTAGTCATTGTTGTTGTCATTGATGCCAACATATTCCTATGTATTGCTCCGGTGATTGCAAATTGGGAAGATCTTATGATCCGGTTTGCAGTGTTGTTTTGATGATCATTGTTTTACAAAGTTCAGTATATCCTCCAGTATATTCCGGTGTGATCAGATCTTGTGCTAAGTTTTTGGGATATTGTTTGGGATGGTCTTGTGTATCTCCATTTCAAATGGATCGTGATTTGGTGATCCACAAGTTATCTTTCTTCGTGATAGTTGTTGATTGGTTGTGTTCTCGAACTTTCAGACGTTGACAGATGAAGATTTGATAAGTGGTGTTGGTGCAACTTTGTTTCTAATGATTCTATGAGATTTTGCCAAGATCAAGAGGCAATGGAAAGCACAAATAAGAGAGAACAAAATAGATGATAGAAATAAATTGTATCCTATCAAGATGAAAAATATGATCAACTGGATCATTAAGCATTACATACAATGAATATGAGCCTGCTTATATAGGCAAGGCTATATGGATATGTGAGCACACAAACATGACATGTGGCTCAATAAGAAACAGGGTAGGTAGGAAATAGGTGTGGGTAGGTAGGAGAAACACTATAATATTCCACATGAGGTGGATTACCCACTGAATGTGGAGTGTAACAACAAGATCAACACCATAAAAGGTGGAAATTCTCCTACACACACTATCCCAATGTGGCACAAACACCCAAGTGTCTCATACCCAAACTACTATGAAATGCATTTCCTAAGTAAACTTAAGTAAAGTGTAATAATATCCAAGATGAATAATTATTTACACCAACACCCCTCCTTAAGTGCAACTTAGGGGAATGCACTTAAGTCTACAATGCAACTAAGCAATGCAAGATGGGTCCCGACTACTAGGCCATGTTAGGTACCCATGTACAAATGCAAATGCATGCAAACCAATGCAATGAAATCTCTCACAAAGTGGGGAAAGAGAGAAAAACCCAATGGGAAAAAACCCTCCCCCAAAAGAGAGATGAAAAACTAGATACAAAGAACTCTCATAGAAGTATGTGAAGGACAAAACCCCATGTGAGGAAAAAGTCCCCCCCATATGAGAGAAGAAGAGAAGCTAGGAAGCCCCCCCTCAATGTTGAATCTGCACCAATGATAGAAGCTTGATGTATGAAGAAACTTCTCCACGAACGTCGAACAACATTCCTCCCCTTAGGAAGAAACAAAACCAAAGGTGTATCCATGAAGTCTCCCCAATCATGAAGGGAAGATGTATGAAGAAAGCTCATGATGAAAGGAATCTCTAAAAATTGATCAAGTGTCCCCATGTTGATGTTGAAAGATACCCCCTCCAAAGGTAGTAAACTGTGCCACACTGCTGAAAAAGGCACCCCAAGATCTAGTGGAGATGGATGTAGAACATGTCCCAAAGACTCACATTTCTCCTCAAAAGTTAAAGAGACCTCCTCCAACTGCTGTACATAAGTATCCACAATCATGTCAACCTCGAAAGAATGATCATGTAGAGAATGAACAAGAGGGTCAAAGTGTTCCCTTGCAACAATTGAAGAAGGATCACCTTCATCAAAGAGAAGATGAATGTCATCAATGATGTCTCCCAAATCTGCAATGTAGGATTCCATAAATAAACCTACAATGTCTGTCAAGTAATCATCCCATGAATCTGAAGTTGGAAGACAATGAATATCCTGCTGCACTGAATCACATGAAGGCAAAACTGTCACACTATCCGCATCATCAGGTGCAATAAGTGATGTGATATCAATATGAGGAGATGAAATACAAGACTCAAGAACGGGTTCACATGTGAGAATCCCCATGTTCAAGTGCCCAAAGTTCTCCTCAAAATCTGAACCATCACAAGAAGTGTGATCATCATGTGTAGAATCATCAAATGTGAAATCATCATCATCAACAAAATCTGAAAAGGAGTATAACCGAGATGCATGATCAACCACCCCAGTCGCAATGATAGCTCTAGTCTCCAAGTTTTTAATGAAAACTGACTCAGGTGTGAACTCCACAACTCTCTTAGTTGCGCCATGTGTGATTTGATAGATAGAAAGGAGATTGTTTGTCAAGTGGGATACACACAACACATTATTGAAGGAGTTATCCCCAATGTCAATAGATCCTTTCCCAATCACATCCATGTATGTATGATTGCCCATCAAAATCTGCGGCATGGTGCAAGGCTCAAATGTAGAGAACATAGACTGCGAAGATGCCATATGATGAGAAGCCCCTGAATCTAGAAGCCATCTCTCTGAATCATGACTGATAGTAGCACATAGAGCTTTTCCTTTTCTTGTCCCAAAAGAGTGAGTCTTCCCACTTGTAGAAGCCATGAATGCTTTCCCTTTTCCTTTTGAATGTGAGGAAGTGGAAGTTGATGAATCATCCTTCTTCTAGACATTAGGCAAATCAATGTTATGCTTTTTGAGGATATGTGTGAGCTCATCAATCTTCTTAGAATGGAAACAACGCTCCTCATGACCAACCTTTTTACAATAGGCACAAGTAGGTCTCTCCTTCTTTGGTGAATTATCCCTCTTGGAAGAGGATGTATCTCCTTGTTGTGGAGAGGATGATGCTTTGTCCTTAGGCTTTGATTGCCATTTCTTCTTGTTTGAGTTGTCCTTTCCTTGATTTCCTTTGTTCCCTTGATTTGCCACTAATGCTTGAGACTTAGAAGCCTTAAGAATGCCCATGCTTATCAACTTAGTTTGTTCCATCATCAACATTTCATTGAAAGCATCAAATGTAGGCATTGTGTAGCTTGAACCCATTGTCATCCTATGGGTTTGGAAACTAGAAACAAATGTTGCATATTCTTGTGGAAGCTTGCCTATCAAGTTGAATATCAATTGAGTATCCTTCTTATCAATGCCACAATATTTGAGTTGTGCCCTCAACTCATTTGCCTTAGTGACATAATCTTGTATAGTATCGATTTTCTTGGGATCTAACATGGTGAGATCACTATCAATCTGATATCCCCTAATCTCATCAACTTGACCATACAAGTCTTGAAACTTTTTCCAAGCATCCTTGATTAGAGTACACTTCTCAATATGAAAAATGAGATCCTTTGATACATACTTTCTTAAGGCACCAATTGCCATGATATTTTTAGTGAGCCAATCCAAGTGACCAACTGGATCAACCTTAGGATCAACAGGAGAAACAATAGTTCCATCAATGTAATGAGTTAGTCCTTTTTCCACAAGTTTACTCCATGCATCAATTTTCCAAGTAGCATAATTATGAGGAGTTAAGAGAGGAAACTTAGAAGAACCCATAGCAACAAAAAGGAAGGAACACAAAAGCACAAGAGACACCCCCCAAATTCACTCAATCAAAGTACCCCCCCAAAAAATGATGATTTTGGCACTTTATACTTAGTGCGTATACAATGGGCCACTTGCAAAACAAGGCAAAGTGGACTTTTGATTCCAATTTACAACTTCTCAAAAATGAGATCTAAGAGACTTCAACAAATACTGCTAGTGATCTAAACTGAGATCCAAGAAAAATGCAAGTACCAAATATGCCAAAAATGGCCAAATACTGAAAGTACTATTTCTACTTAAAATCATTGCAAACAGATGGTAGATTATGAAAGTAGATGAAAAAATATGCACTTCCAAAAAACATAGCACCTGAAAAGGAGTCCATATGAGCCCAAACGAAGCCTCCAAAGTTGTAAAAATCGGGATTTCGCGATTTCCGAAAAAGCTATATCCAAAAATAAAAAAAAATCACCACTGTATAGATCATGAAATTCTACCCAAACAAAAAAAAAATGCTCGTAAAAACGAGTCCGGATGAGTGAGACGTCGCTATTTGAAAATTGTCTGCAAAATTATAATTTCTGGAAAATTTTCGCTGCAGCGTCAAACTTCAAATGCCTCTAGATTTGGCCTCCGAAGTCCAATTTGGATGAAACAAAAGGCATAACTGACTTTCTTGGACCTCCTCAATCCAATGGTAACCTCAGATTTGACCCATCAATCTTCAATAATAACCTGCAATAGAAAACTCCAAAATACACAATACCAAATAGCATCAATTTCTCTCAATTAGCAAACCAATGACACTCTAATGGCTCTGATACCATGTGAGATTTTGCCAAGATCAAGAGGCAATAGAAAGCACAAATAAGAGAGAACAAAATAGATGATAGAAATAAACTATATTCTATCAAGATGAAAAATATGATCAACTGGATCATCAAGAATTACATACAATGAGTATGAGCCTGCTTATATAGGCAAGGCTATATGGATATGTGAGCACACAAACATGACATGTGGCTCAATAAGAAACAAGGGTAGGTAGGAAATAGGTGTGGGTAGGTAGGAGAAACAATATAATATTCCACATGAGGTGGATCACCCACTGAATGTGGAGTGTAACAACAAGATCAACACCATAAAAGGTGGAAATTCTCCTACACACACTATCCCAATGTGGCACAAACACCCAAGTGTCTCATACCCAAACTACTATGAAATGCATTTCCTAAGTAAACTTAAGTAAAGTGTAATAATATCCAAGATGAATAATTATTTACACCAACAGATTCTAACGTGCTTGATGATGTTTCCTAGTCATGTCCTATTTTTTTTTTGTCAATCTTCATTGATTGTTGTGTGATTTTTTTATGGTTTCTATGAACTGGTGATGATTTTTGTGTTATACAGTTTTTCCTGGTGGTGTAGCGTGTTGCAGTTGATCTTGGCATGATTTCTAGTGGAGTTGTGCATTTGGGAATTTGATTTAGGTCCATGCTATTCTATGTAAATCATTATATTGGTCCACTGGTCGATCTTTGTATCATGTGATGTAATTTTGTAATTAAGGGTTGAGGGTTTAGCCAACCTTGTTATCAAGGTTCATGAATTGTATATATAGGTGACATATTCATGTAATTTAGGTGTCAATGTTATGTCTACATTATCAGAGAGTGATGTATGTACAAACAAGAGATTTATCGTTCGCTGTTAAGATTAAGGAGAGATTGGTGTTGCATAGCAGACAGTTGTGTTTAAGCGGAACTATGATCAGGCATTTGGAGATGCTATTTTTTTAGTTCATTTCTTCTGGATTGTAGTCCAAAACTTATTGTAAGATAGTGAGACTTCCCTAAGGGTTGTAGCCTTCTAAACCATCGTATTTGAGTGGTGATCTCTAGGTAGTGTGCCTGAATGCATGTGCATTCCCTATTGTAATGTTTTCACATACTAATGCAAAGCATTATCTTACTATGGGTAGGTTCCCACTGTGGTTTTTCCCTTAACCGGGTTTCCCATGTCAAAATCTTGGTGTTGTGTGTTGTGCTCTCAATTTGCTTATCTTTGTTGTTACTGCAATTTATCAGATCTATGTTTTGTTATTAAGTTTGTTAATCTGATGAAGACTGATTTACCCCCTCTCGGTCTTCCTTCTTGGATGTTGCTAACAATTGGTATTAGAGCTAGATTCTCTGGTAGAAGCTTAATCGCTTGAGGAGATCCGAGATGGAAGCTCAAGGTGTTATCTTTAAGAAGGATAGTCTGAGATTTGATGGAAGTAGCTATGCTATATGGAAGAATCAGATGGAAGTGCACTTGAAATGTTTTAGAGAAGATTACTGGAAGATTGCAAAGAATGCCTATTTTGCTCCTTCAAATGGACAGAATACTCTTGATGAGATCAAGGAAGTTGAACATAATATTAGAGTGAAGGAAACATTGCTTAGTGCCCTAACTGATTCTAAGATGACAAATGTAATGGGACTTCAGACCGCACATGAGATCTAGGTGAAGCTTGAGATTATGTATGAAGGTGATAAACAAGTGAAGGTTGCTAAGTTGCAGAGTTTAAAAGGAAAATATGAGGTGTTGAAGATGGGAGATGATGAGAACATACACTCTTTCATGGCTAAGGTGAATGATCTTGTCCTAGGTGTCAGATGTGTCGGTGGAACCATTGAGGAAGATGAAATTGTTGTTAAGGTGTTGAGATCTTTGCCTCTTGCTTATAAACATAAGGTTGCTGCTATTGATGAGATCCAGAGTGTGACTACAATGATAAGAGACATGTTGGTTGGAAAGATTGTTGCATTTGAGTTGAGTGAATTTGGAGAATCACATGGAAAGTCTGAGACAACATTTAGAGCATCATCATCTGTATCCAATAAGCAAAAGTATGATCTTGATTAATGGAAAATATCTAGATATAAAAGAGAGAGAGAAGAGAGATGGAAGAGCAAGAAAGAGAGTTGGATGAACTTGAAGCATTGATTTCCTAGAGATTTCCTAAAGGAGCCGATAAATATGATGGAAAGTTCCCTTTGAAATATTTCTCTTGTAATAAGATAGGACATTTTGCTTCTAGATGCCAAGAGAGAATGGCTAAGTATGACAGGCATGATAAATTTGATAAGCATGATGGGAATTGTAGACACCTAAAATTAATGTTTATTTAATTTAAGCCTGTCATCATAATCAACTAATTTAATTGTGTTATTTCTCTTCTTCTTAATGTTAATTTAATCAATCTTGTCACTATAGTCTAATAATTAATTTATCAAATAAATTAATTATTTCCCCATTCTTCTAAAGTCAACCAAATCATTAAGTCTTCTAAATTCCTCTTAATTAAATTAATTCTAATTAATTAACTTAAGTCATGTGATTCCTACAAATCGCTTTTTTCTAATCCCCTCTTAGCCTAATTAATTCTTCCTTAATCATACTTATCATTATTCTCCAATTTTATATTCCTCCACTCATGTCACGTCACCTTTGATCCTTTCAAGGGAATTCAAATTCCTTGAATCTCCCCATGCACACCCTTCCCAAGGAATTTTAAATTCCTTTTCCTTTTCCAATCCCCATGCACACAATATCTAAGGAATTTTTAATTTCATATGCATCCCCCAAGGAATTTTTAATTCCTTTTATTCCTCCTAGGTGCATTGGGAACTCTTCCCCGTGTACCTTGAGGAGGGTGGAGACAAGAAATACCTTTATGGAAAATCTCTTGGTCTCCACCCCCCTTGTCATGTCATTGTCCCTTGATCCATGTGATCTCCTCTCCTCAAATCCCATCCCTCCATTCCTCTTCAATCTTGACCGTCTGTTTTCTTCTATTCACTTCTATAAATTGGGGTCTCCATCCCTTCTCTTGATCATCCATAATTCAAGTAATCTTATGCTGCTAATTTGAGTCTATCCATCCATCAAGAGAATCCACATAATAGCCATATTTGCCCATAATCCATCCTTGAACAATTATCCATCCTCATATCCATCTATTGTTGTGCAACTTGGAGAGCCATCCACATCATATCATTGGACCAATCCAAACAAGTCAAGAAGGGGCGCATTATTGGCTTCAACTAGGGTCCAAATCAAAGGAACAAGAGAGACTCCTCTCTTGCAAGGTATAATCTAGTTAGCTTGTTGTTTTCATTTAGATTTGATGCTTATTTAGATTTGAACTAACATACCAACCTTGCATGAAAGTTTCCCTTGGTTCAAGAATGATAGATATAAAAATCATGAGAAGTATGATAAGCCTTACAAGCCTAACTAGAAATATAGGAATCAAAAGAACTATTATTATGTTGTTGATGAAGGTATTACAAATGAAGAATAAGAAGGAGATGAAGTTGTATTCCTTTCCATTAAGGAAGATGGACCTATACCTATTAATTCCACAAGTTGCACTATTGAGGAGAAAGCTTTAGCTGCTAAAGTTGAAGAGAAAGATGAATGGGTAATTGACAGTGGTTGTTCACGTCATATGATTGGTGATAAAAGCAAATTTGTGAGTATGGAAAGATATGATGGTGGAATAGTTAAATTTGGAGATGACAAAGCCTATGTAATCCATGGGAGAGGTTCTATTTCTTTTAATGGTAAGCATAATACTAATGATGTCTTGTATGTTGAAGGTTTGAAGCATAATATTTTGAGTGTTGGACAAATGGTTGATAAAGGTTATGATCTACAATTTAAGGATGGAAAATGCAAGATCCTAAATGCCTCTGGAATGGAAATTGCATCTAGAACTAAGACTGAAGGTAACATTTTTCATTTGAATGCCGGTGAGAAAAGTTGTTTGATTGCTCAGATTGATGAAAGTTGGCTGCGGCATAGGAGAATGTGTCATGTAAATTTTAATTCAATGATTAAGATCTATTCTACACAATTTGTTAGAGATATGCCTAAGATTGTTAAGCCTACTAGGTAAGCAAAGAAGGATTTCTTTCAAGAGCAAGCAATATACATCAGATGGATTGCTAGATATTTTGCATACTG
The DNA here is from genome assembly GCF_030272615.1 of Cryptomeria japonica. Classification (NCBI taxonomy): domain Eukaryota; kingdom Viridiplantae; phylum Streptophyta; class Pinopsida; order Cupressales; family Cupressaceae; genus Cryptomeria; species Cryptomeria japonica. The sequence continues at coordinate 373,741,173 of NC_081415.1, forward strand.
ACCTATGTGGACCTAAAAATGTTAGAAGTGTGCAGGGTGATAGATATTTTATGTTGCTAATTGACGATTATTCCAGAATGATGTGGATTATCTTTTTGAAGGAGAAATCATAAGCATTGGACAAATTCAAGATATTCAAAGCAAAGGTTGAGACTGAGCCTGGATTGAAGGTGAAGTGTCTGAGATCTGATAGAGGTGGATAATTATGTTCTAGAGAGTTTAATTCATTATGTGAGAAGCATGGGATTAGAAGACAATTATCTACTCCTAGAACCCCTCAACATAATGGAGTTGTTGAAAGGAAGAACAAAATTGTCTTGGATGTTGCAAGGAATATGCTAATTGAAGGAAATGTTTCGAAGATCTACTGGAGAGAAGCTATTAGCACTGTTGTTTACACATTCAACATAGTTCATATTAAAGGTGATATTAGTAAGACTCCTTATGAGCTATGGTTTGGTCATGTTCCTACTATGAGATATTTCAGAGTATTTGGTAGCAAATATTATATCAAGAGAGATGAGGATATTGGAAAGTTTGATGCTAGAAGCGATGAAGGAATTTTCTTGGGATATTCAACAAAGAGCAAAGCCTACCAGTGCTACAATAAGAGACTAAGAAAGATAGTGGAAAATGCAAATGTGAAGGTGGATGAGAACCTTGGAAAAGAGATCAGAGCATGTGGTTATGATGATGGACAACATATTGTTTTAGCCCCTATTCAGACTGAAGAACCTAAGCAGAATGATCCGATAGAGACAGTTAACCCAAATGTTGTTGTTGTTGGTGAAGAGGTGCAAGAACGTGATAATCAGAATAATCAGAAGACTCCGAGTTATGTAAGATTGAATCATTCTAAAAAAATAGATTATTGGTGATAATAATAAAGGTGTAATGACTAGAAGAAGGTTAGCTACTGAAAAAGTATGTTTGATTTCTAAAGTTGAACCTAAAGATGTTGTTGAAGCTTGTAAAGATAAAAAATTGCATGAGAGCTATGGAAGAAGAATTAGATCAGATTGAAAAGAATAATACATGGGAACTTGTGCCTAGACCCAAGGATAAGAATGTTATTGGTACTAGATGGGTATTCATAAACAAATTGAATGAAGTCGGTGAAGTTGTTAGAAATAAAGCTAGACTGGTTTGCAAAGGATATTCTCAAAAATAAGGGATTGATTATGAGGAGACTTTTGCTTCGGTGGCCAGACTTGAAGTTGTTAGATTGTTGCTTGCATATGCTGCTTATAAAGATTTCAAGGTATATCAGATGGATGTCAAATCTGCCTTTTTGAATGGTGATCTAGAGGAAGAAGTCTACATTGAGCAATTTGATGGATTTTCACTATCGCATGATGGGGACATGGTATGTAAGTTGAAGAAAGATCTTTATGGATTGAAGCAAGCCCATAGAGCCTGGTATGCTAGATTAGAAAAGTATTTGTTGAAATTGGGATTTAGTAAAGGTCTTGTTGATAGTAATTTATACTTAAGATAAAAAATGATAACATCCTGATTGTTGAAGTCTTTGTTGATGATATTATCTTTGGAGGTGATGATGACTTGAATATGAAGTTTGTCGGTGATATGCAAAAAGAATTTGAGATGTCTATGATTGGTGAGATGAATTTTTTCTTAGGTTTACAGATTTCACAAACTGAAAAAGGCATATTCATATCTCAAACTAAGTATGTGAAGGAATTGCTAAAGAAGTTGGGTTAGATGATTCCAAACCAGTTGGAACTCCTATGGTGACTTGTTGTAAATTGTCTAAGAATGATGAATCTCTGAAAGCTAATCAAAGTTTGTAAAGATATATGGTTGGTGGACTGCTATATCTTACTCAAACTAGACCAGACATTATGCATGTTGTGTGCATGGCTTCTAGATATCAAGTCGATCCGAAAGAGAGTCATGTTACTGCTATGAAGAGGATATTTAGATACTTGAAAGGAACTATGAATTATGGTCTGTGGTATCTAAGGAATGATGATTTCATGCTATGTGCCTACACTGATGTAGATTGGGTTGATGATGTTGATGACTGGAAGAGAACTACTGATGCAACATTCTTTTTGGGAAATAAATTGGTTTCATGGGCTAGTAAGAAACAAGATTCAGTGTCCTTATCTACTACCAAAGCTGAGTACATTGTTGCTACTAGTAATTGCACTCAGGTAGTTTGGATGAAGCAAATGTTGAAGGATATCAGAGTTATTTGTGATGAGCCTAATGTTATATAGTATGATAATTCTACTACTATTAACATGTCAAAGAATCCGGTGCAACATTCAAAGACTAAGCATGTGTCAATCAAATATTATTACTTGAGAGAGCAAGTCAGTGAAGAGAAGGTGAAGCTAGGGTATATATCTACAAAGGAACAAATAGCTGATATTTTCACTAAGCTTTTGCCTACAGATACATTTGTTTATTTGAAAGATGGGGTATCCACCACTCCTGGTGAGAACTAGATGCATTAAGTTGCATCAATCCAGTGGATTTCAGAGTCTTATCCTTTTATCCGGATTGGTGAGTTGGTGTTGCTCCTCTAGTGGAGTATTATTTGTTTTAGGGGAGATAGATTCATGTTTCATGTTCAAAGTGGGAGAGTAAGTTTGATAGATCTTTGGCATTGTTGTCAAAGGGGGAGAGAGATCATGTGAAAAACTACTTTATATGTCCTGATCTTAGGGGGAGTTTACTAGAGATATCTTCTTGCTTTGCATTGATTGTTTTTCACATTCATATGTTGCCATCAATGCCAAAGGGGGAGATTGTTAGATATGGTTGGTCATTGTTGCTACTAAGATATGTTGTTGTCATTGATGTCAACATATTACTATGTATTGCTCTGGTGATTGCAGATTGGGAAGATCTTATGATCTGGTATGCAGTGTTGTTTTGTTGATCATTGTTTTGCAGAGTTCAATATATCCTCCGGTATATTCCAGTGTGATCAGATCTTGTGTTGAGTTTTTGGGATATTGTTTGGGATGGTCTTGTATATCTCCATTTCAGATGGATTATGATTTGGTGATCCACAAGTTATCTTTCTTCGTGACAGTTGTTGATTGGTTGTGTTCTCGAGCTTTCAGACGTTGACACATGAAGATTTGATAAGTGGTGTTGGCCAAGCTATTTTTTATGATTCTAACATGCTTGTTGGTGTTTCCTAGTCATGTCCTATTTGTTTTGTCGATCTACATTGATCGTTGTGCGATTTTTTGATGGTTTCTATGAACCGGTGATGATTTTTCGTGTTATGCGGTTTTTCCTGGTGGTGTAGCGTGTTGCAGTTGATCTTGGCGTAATTTGTGGTGGATTTGTGCATTTGGGAATTGATTTAGGTCCATGCTATGATATGTAAATCATTATATTGGTCTGGTGGTCGATCTTTGTATTGAATGTGATGTAATTTTATAATTAAGGGTTGAGGGTTTAGCCAACCTTGTTATCAAGGTTGATGAATTGTATATATAGGTGACATATTCATGTAATTTAGGTGTCGATGTTATATCTGCATTATTAGAGAGTGGTGTATATATGAACATGAGATTCATCCTTCAATATTGAGATTGAGGAGAGATTGGTGTTGCAGAGCAGATAATTGTACTTAACCAGAACTGTGATTAGGCATTTGGAGATGTTATTCTTTCAATTTATTTCTTCTGGATTGTAGTCTGAATCTTATTGTAAGTCAGTGAGATTTCCCTAAGGGTTGTAGCCTTTCGGGCCATCATATTTGAGCACTGAGCTCTAGGCAGTGTGCTTGAATGCATGTGCATTCCCCATTGTAATATTTTCACATACCACTATAGAGTATTATCTTACTGTGGGTAGGTTCCCATTGTGTTTTTTCCCTTAACTATTTTTTCCACGTTGTTGGTTAACAGATTTGTCCCTTTCTTGTAATTGCAATATTTATTTTCTCTAAATGATAATATGACTTCTGTACACCTCTTAATGAAAGGGCACAAATAGACCAACAGTTGGATGAACTAATCAAAAATCCATCCTCTGCATTAGAGGGCAGCTCCTCATATGATTTGCAATGAATTCTACACAGAAAATCTTGAAATGAAGACACTTTTAACCAGAAAGCATAGAAAGGCTTTAGCATTCATCTATCAACATAAAGGAATGCCATAACATAAAACATAGAGAAAATTCTGAAGACTAAATAGGAGCTCACAGACTTTGTTTCTCACATAAGTTCATTCCATAAATTCAGAGCAAAGCAAGTTCAATGCAATATTGATTCTGATCGATACTCTCTCATGCCTCACAGGGCAAGGGGGATCAGCACAACTCAATCCACAATGAATCTTCTAACAAATATATATATATATATATATATATATATATATATATATATATATATATATATATATATATATATATATATATATATATATATATATATATATATATATATATATATATATATATATATATATATATAACAATAAATTCAAGAAAACATAGAATTGACTAATAAGAATAATGATATCATGCACATAGTAGAATTTTTTAAAGAAAGATCGCCAATATTTAAATGCACAGATTCAAAGACTGCACACCATAATCATTTTCATTCAGAAATCAGTCAATCCAGTTCCAAGGAATTCATAACATAAACAGATATTGTTTGATGCTTGAAAAATCACAGTTTTTTGGACCTTTCCAGAGTCTCAAAAACATAGTTTTATAGCCACAACTTGACCAACAGTTATAACGGGAAACACGAAAAGCCAACAATTTCCGCCCCGTAAAGTCAGTGAAACCAGTATAAAAATAAAATTGTTTATGCAACTAACAAGTGAAAAGGATTTATCATCACCGAAAAATATCACTATGCAGTTCTGATAACTGCTTCTTTCTTCCAATCTGCATGAGCAGTGACGAAGTGCTGAATGATTGTATTATGAGGTAATCCCACGTGTGCCATACGTTGCTCCCAGACCTCTTTTTCCCTATAAACTTGTGCAACTTTGTCGGAGTGACTATCCAGATGTCCGATGCATAAAAAACAAGAGTGATTTGATCTTAGCAATCACACTTAAGTCATCCGGAACCAAACCCTTAGCCTCTTTCACATAATTGATTTTGCTCTTAAATGATTTTGTTATAACCTCGATAATTTCAAGGGTTCTTCCATCATCTTTCAGACATTTTATCCCAATGCACACGAGCTCATTTCTCATGGAAGTAACTAATTCTGCGAGTTGATTTAACAATTTTGCGAAGTCCTCATAAGCCTGTTTTATCAGAGAATTTCTCCATTCAATGTTCCTCTAGCACAAATACAAAATGTTGTCATCCAGGCCTACCACAGGTCTTTCAGCAAGAAACTTCATTACCCCATAATTCTGCACTTCTCGCATCTGCACAGTTTTTGATGCCCATTTAGTTTCCTCATTCTTCCAATTGATGATTTCAACTTCCAGCTCCTTCATCACTTGCATCGCCCCATCATATACCCTGCTTAGATTAACAAAGTACTTTGCACCAAACTTCTGAATCTTTTCTAGCCACTCCATCACAATTTCTGTGATCAGCCTGCATTTTTGTATTTGCTCCAAAGTCTTCTGATTTGTAGGGGACTTAGGATCAAAGGACATTGGAATCTGTGACAAAGGTTGAGGGTTCAGATCATTGATTGCCTAAATATATTCTTCCATCCTTCATAACATCTCCTTCATCTGATGCTTATCCTTTCGTCTTTCCAGGTCTTGGTTATGATCTTCTTTGTTGAAGCCTCAAGGTGAAGAATATTTGTGGCTTGAGAAGCAGTTCCAATATTTATCTTTTCAACAGTGAATTCCTGAGCTATAGAATTCTCTGTCTTTTAATCTGTTAATGGGCGTGCAATCTCTGCAATCCAGTTCCCACTATTTGCATCAAAGTCAATTTTTGACATAGTTTTGGACTTCTTCACTTTAGGAGTCTTTCCCAAGCAATTACTCGCCATGTCTTCTACTGGAATCAAGGTTGGAACAATGTTTCTCATCTTGTTGCTTAACATATTTTCTAACCATACTGGTCCTAAAGGAACTTGAGGCTTATCCGAATCAATTCCAGTCTCATTTCCATCCCTTACTACCATAGTAGTAACTTCATTTAAGCCTGCCCATTCCTGCTGATTATTACCCTCATCAACCAGCCCTTGTTGTTCTTTGATTGGATCAATTGAGGTGTTATCCATCTCAAGGTCAACCACCATAGTATCAACAAGCAAGGATTGTCTTTTGCCCCTTGTTCTGGAGCGAGTGACTCTGATAGAAGTTGTCTCCTCTTTGATTTGCACTGTCTTTGCTCTCTGTCCTCCTTTTCCCTATTTCAATGAACCTGTAGCACAAGATAGGACAAGAGAATTAGATACCAAGACCTCAGTGGGTGAGGTTGAAACTTTCCTTGATCTTTTTCTCAGTTTCTACTTTCTAAGCCACTTCTCTATTCTTCGAATGACCAAGATTGTCCTGGTTTGAATCTGTTCTTCCTCATCATTTTTCTAGTCAATCTTTGGTATTACTCCTGGCTGCCTATCATTAACGAATTGGGGGTCAAGAAAATCATTTTCATCATCCACAATATTTTTAGCTTTTATCTTCAGACCATAATCCTTAATTTGTTGCACTATGAGTCTCAGGTGAGTTCTTTTTCAGACTTCATACTCATCCACACAATCCGCCCAAAAGTCTTCTAGATTAGGTACATGTCAAAAATTCTCCCTGAATGTAAAGTGTGTCATTGCAAATCCTTTAGTATCAAATTCAATACGGGGAAAATATAGCTGATATTTAAACCTTTTGAACTCTAACTCCAAATTCAAAGCATCTGAGACACTGTTACAAATATAATGTGTCAGTTCAATGGGAAAGGAAACCCCTGTTTGGTGTTCTTCCCCATATTTCTTATCTATATGAGTGAGTTAACTACAAACTTCAATTAACACTTGCCTGTCAAAGAATATCCTGGCAATTTGTAGGGTTCTCCTTCAAAACCCCCAACCCTCAAATAAGTGAACTTGGAGAACTGAATATAAAAGCTACCATATATATTTATAAACTGCATAGCTTCCTTAGTTAATCTCTTATGAATATCTTCTTTCAACTCAAATACCAACCTACCAAGGAAAATATTATGAGCCTTGTAATAATTGTCAGTGACCCCGTGTTGTTGCAAATGCAGGTGATATTCATATATTCTCGTATCATTCTGCCAGGTTTCATGATACAGACCTACCTATTGATGGGTGCAGGCTAAACAATATATAAGGTAAGAAGACATATGGAAATTTTTGTTCCCAAAACAACTTAAACCCTCATGCATTCTTTCTGCAATTAACTCTGCCCAATCTATGTATCTCCTTTCACCAAAGATGACCTGAATAAAGAAATACATCCAATTTTCCCAGTAAAAGGCTATCTGATTACCCTGCATTCTATGTAATAAAATGACTATGTCCCTTACTTCTTGAATCAGATGCTCTCGGGTTAATGGGCTTGGAAATTTTGAACCCCCCTTTTGAAATTTCAATAACCAATTTCTTGCAATGACACTCCTATAACATGAATTCTTCTCAGAGAAAAGTCCTTGCGACTTGCATACCGTCTAGTCCTCATATTGCTCTTTCTCTGGTATTTTCATTACGACGGAAATAAACTCCTGACTAATTGCAAGAAAAAATTTCCGTCTACATTTCTTATACACCTCTCTACAGGATCATACCTGCCTCATACATTCCAAAACTAGTTCTGGACATGACACAGCTGGAGGAAATGTTGCAGCTTCTACCAACCCACTATCTGAAATTTTCTGCATCAAAGGGGAACTAGTAGAATTTCGCACTCTTTCATGGAATTCCTCTAAGTCTATTGATGGCAGAAAAGTATCTCCTATGTCAAGCAGGGAACTAACTAACCAAGACTTCTGGTCTATTTGAGGTATTTTTGGTCTCATTTTTGCTTTACAATAAGAGAATACACGACAAGAAGAATTGACTGAACCGACGAAAGTATCAAATAACACTTTCAATTTATGAAAACCAATGAGAAAAGAGGAAGAACTTGCACTCATCTTTCATGCAAAACTTAGAATTCATAGAGTCGAGAACAAGAAATGCCGCCTGCGCTAATCTCCTACTTACCAAATTGGGCAAATAATGAAGACAAGTAACTTATTTTAAATAAAACAGATCTTAGGAACTGGCCTAAAATATCGGTCGCACGATTCGTCATGATTTGAAAACTACATACTCATTCGTGCCAAATTGTGTTGAAAAGATTAATTTTTGACAATTTATTAATAACAAGTCTTTTCTCCTCCATATCCTTTACTTGAAATGATTGCTTGGAATGATTATTCCCAAGTACAGATTTTCATCACAATTCATTTTCTAGAGGTTCATCTTTTAAATCTAGAATATTCCCTATATGCCGACACTTGTTCACTTTATCTCCAAAGTCATCAATCCTCGAACTTTGAACCTTGAACCTTGAACCCTTCCAAAAATAATATCAAAGGTTTAAGTTCAAAACATCATTAGTGCAAAACACACGAACATGCCTAAGCTTACTCACTATAAAACATGACTTACACAAGACTCGCTTTAACATGTTGAGCCTTGAACCTTGAACCACTCTAAAGGTTCACAGTTCAAGTGCAATGAACTATGACCACCAAGACCTTTTAATGCCTTACTTAAAACAAAGCCGCTATACTACATACCGCACTTGAACTCTTAGAATGGTTCAATCGAGAGGTTTAGTTCAAGAAAAATTTCAAAGGGGGAAAAATTTAAAGAATGCGAAAAAGACATAATGCAAGTGCGGACTAACATTGGCTCTGACTAGGGACTGGGACTGAGAAGGACCAAGACATGAACTCAGAATCTCTGGTTTCACAAACAAACTTACAGAAAGAAAGGACCAAAATACCACAAAACAAAAGCAACAACTAGCTACACGCAACAAAAACTTATATACAAGACCTACATAGGACTTATGTTTACAATTGATATAATTTCTAATCCTGTCCATTATAAGACAGGGGAAGAGCAATACCATCCTGATATGCAAGCTTGAATAAATTTGGCCCCTTTACCTCATGAATCAAGAATGGTCCTTTCCAGAGAGATTCGAACTTCGTGTGTGCTCCTTTTGGTTCTGTTCTTCTGTCCTAGAGCAATACCTGATCACCTAACATGAATTTCTGTGGCCTGGCCCACTTGTCAAATATCTTCTTGACCCTCATCTGATGCTTTGTTATTCGGTCTACTAATTTATCTCTTTCTTCATCTATCCTCATCAAATGCATAATCCATTTTTCCAAAGAATCCTGAAAATAAGCGTCTTCAATGACAATCTGTAACTTAGTAGTTGCAAGTTCCAGAGGAAGTGCTACTTGAGCCCCTACACCATAGACCACTTCAAATGGTGACATCCCAATAGCCCTTTTTGGTGATGTACGATCATCCCAAAGAGCTTCATACAATTTTTAATGTCAATCTTTCAAGTTTTCGCTCACTAATTTCTTCATAATATTTATAAGGTTCTTATTATTGGATTCAGCTTGACCATTTCCCTGTGGATAATAATCAGAAGAGTGAACGAGGGATATCCCATGATCATAGTGGAATAATGAGATCTTAGCAAAAGAGAAATTAGTGGCATTATCGACCACAATTTTTAGCGAAACTATGAATTGAACCAAGATATTCTCCTTGAGAAAGTTACAAACAACCTCTGAAGATGTTTTTTCGTACCAGAATGGATTCCACCCATTTAGTAAAATAGTATGTAGCTGTCAGTATATGTGTATGCCCTACACTTGAAGTAGGCGTCAAAGGACCTATAAAATCCAAACCCCATTGTTTGAAGGGTTCATCCACAATCACGAGTTAGAGTGGTAATGCTGCAAGCTGCGGCTTACTTGTGAACAATTTAAATTTCTCACACTTGGCTACCCATGCATACGCATCTTTGAACATTCTTGGCCAATAATAACAATTTCTCAAAATTTTGTAAGTAGTTACTGTTGTTGAAAAATGGCCGCCATAGGCCTCATCATGAAAGGTTTTCAACAAAGACTCTTGGAGCGATTTATCTATACAATGCAAGAAAGTTCCATCTATTCCTCTTTTATATAATACATCATTAAAAATGACGTATTTGATAGCCTTTAATCTCAAGTTCCTCTTTTCTTTTGAAGAAAGATGTGTTGGGCAGTCTCCATAGGTCAAATAGTAGGCAACATCTGCAAACCAGGAATCCTAGAGTCCAACAAACAAGACTAGGGCAATTCCTCTATCACTTCCTCCTTACTCTCAACAATTAACTTGCACAAACCCTGTCCTCTTACCAATTTTGTGGGCTTAATATCTAAATGGAACTCTTGAATTTTTGACACCCAAGAGGCTCTATTATTCATTCCTATATCTTGTTGTGTCAATATGCTCTTGACTATAGAATGAGGCACATAAACAATGGCATGGGAATGAAGAATTTAGTATCTGAACTTCTTTACGGCCTTCACAACCACATATGCTTGTTTTTCCATTAGTGAATATTTCAATTCATGCTTTTTCAACGGTACACTCATGAATGATATTGGGACTTCTTCGTTACCCTCATTCTTCTATAATATGATTCCTGACATAGTATGCTCTGAGGCGTAACAGTAAATAACAAAATCCTTTCTAAAATCAGGATTAACTAGAATAGGTGCATGACCAATAGCATTATTTATTGATTCGAATGATTTCTTCCCTTCCTCATTCCACTTAAAAGCTTATTTTTCACTCATCAAATTCACAATATACTTGGTAGTCTCTGCAAAATCTGGGATGAACCTCCTTAGAAAATTTACTTGTCCAAAGAAGCATCTGACAATATTTATATTTGATGGTAGATTTAGCTGTTGAATTGCTTTTACCCTTTCAGGGTCTATTCTTACTCCTTCCTTAGAAACAATATGGCAAAGCAACTTACCCTTTGTCACCCAAACATTGAATTTTTTGGGTTTAAGGACACCCCATGCTCACGACACCTCTGTAACACTTGTCTCAGATCCCTCAGGTGATGTTTTCTTCTTTTTGAGAAAATGGTTAAGTCATCAAGATATACAACAATTATCTTATCCTTCAAATGACCGAAGGACAAATCCATAGCACGTTGAAATGTCGCTCCTGCACTGATTAAACCAAATGACATTCGACTAGAAGCAAACGTACCCCAGGGAGTAATAAAGGCAGTTTTATGTTGATCACTTTCCAAGATACTGATCTGATTGTAACCCAAAAATCCATCGAGCATGGACATCATCTCAGAACCTGAAACTGTTTGTAAAATGTGGTCCATAGCTGGTAATGGATAGTTATCTTTTAGGCTAGCTTGATTCAGATTTCTAAAATCTACACAAATCCTTATTTTTCCATTTTTCTTCCTAATAGGAACAATATTGGCTATCTATGTAGAATGATGGATGGGGTATATAATCCTAGCCTTAAAAATATTTTCTACTTCCTGAAATATGGCCTCACCTACCTTAGGATTGAAACTTCTAAGATTTTGTTGAAAAGGACTTACTCTAGGTTTCAGAGGAATTTGATGTTGGAATTTTCCCTCCTTGAAGTTCTTTAGATCATCATAGCACCGAGCGAACACATCCTTGAACTCCAATAGGAGACTAATGAATCTCTTTTTCTGTAGGCATACAACATTTTCCCAGATTGATCTATTTAGGTTCATCTTCAGTACCGATGTTAATCCTTTCGTAACCTCCAACATCTTGAACTTCGGGGGATTTGTCACCTTTGTTTTTCTTGTAGGTATCATGATGATTGAACATACGCTCTAATGAAACCAATCCTTTAGGGATCTTGTTACCTTTTAATTGCATAACTCCATCAGTCAACTCCTTGGCTCATTCTAGTGAAAATTCCTTCCACTCTGCATTTGAACCTTCAAAATATGTAGCAGAAAATGTTTCTACACTTTGCATAAAATTATTAATTTGTTTGTCATTTTCAAATACTTGCTAGAATTTAGAGTTATCTGGGACACTAGGCCGATATACTAACTCTACTCTATAAATATCATCAACAAATTCAGGATGTGGAATTAGTAAGGAGGCTGACACGGCCAACGAATCTACTTTTGAATTCAGTTCCCTAGGAATAGCCTCAATGGAGAATGCATCAAAATCTTTGATTTCATCCCAAACTCTATTCTAATAGTGTCTCAACCTTTCATTTTTTACATTAAACAACCCTCTGACCTATTTTACAATCAATTCAACATCTCCTTTGACTCGCAGGAGTTTCAGTCCCAGTCTCTTAGCTTCGGCTAAACCTAACAACAAAGCTTCATACTCGGCTGTATTGTTGGTGTTTTTGAACTCCAATTTAAAAGAAAAAGGAATATGATTGCCGGAAGGTGGAATTAACACTACCTCTGCACCTGAGCCTGATGCTGCACAATTACCATCAAACTCCATTAACCATAGACTTTCTTCTCCCTTAGGCTGTGATGGATCTCCCACTACCTCATTATTAGACAAAATCATGTAGTTTCCAAATTGAAATTCATGATACAAAATTTGAGCTCTTGGATTGTCAGAAGGGAAAACAATGAATTTAGACTTTGGTTCAGGCTGCAGAATGACTCGCTGTTTTCCAACTGAAATTGTGGCTTGAGACCAATCCATTTTAATTTCACCTCCTAAATCTCTATAGAAAGTATGACTTAGCAATATGCCATAGCTAGCTGGGATGTCAGTTATTAGAATAGTCAACTTAATTCTTTTGTTTGGGTGGGTGGAAAGAACTACCCGAGAATCCTTAATTTGTCCTAATAGAGGAATCTGTTTTGAATCCATAGAGTATCTACCAAAAGTTTTCATTAAGGACAACCTTAACGCTTTAGCTACCGCAGAAGGCATTATATTACCAGATGCACCTAAATATATAATACAATTATTTAACTTATGACCATTTATAAAGAATGATATGTAAAAGGGTTCAAGTTTTGACTCAAGGGAAGACAAAGAATCATCTGTTTGGAGAGAAGTTATTTCAAGCATCTTTTCACGAGAAACATGGTGAATTGGTTCATCACTGTGTGAGGACAATGTGACATTTATTGACTATTGTGTTCCATTAGCTTGTAGTACATTATTCCCTTTTACGAACTGAATGAGCCTATCTAGCTCTTTGGGGTTTAGCTTAAGGTACTCAACAGGTGTAATTTGAATTTGGGAGGATTTGCAAAACTTTATAATATCAAATGAACTTTCCTTTTCAACAAACCTTAACAATAGAGACTCTTGCAGTTTTTGAGCATTATTATAAAATTTTGAAACAATCTCCTTACCTTTGAAATTCATAGTAGAAGATGAAGAAGCACCCCGAGGTTTCATATTTTGTTGATTTCTTGTGAGCACAATACATGAAGGATCTTCTAAAGTAACCAAAATATCACCCCCCTTTCTGAATCTGACTGATACTCTAGGAAGTGGATTTCAGAGTCGCCAGGTTGCTTTAAAGATTCTTCCTCACTCTACTCACTTGGGGTATCTTTAGAGTTCATCAATTGTGCATAACTCACCATCTCAGGACAAGAACTACCATCATGTTTATCTGTGAGATGAAAAACACACATACTCCCTTTAGGTGGTGGTGCCTCAATTGCCAATCTTTGCTAAGCATGATGTAATTGCAAAGACTTGTTTCCAAAGCCCAAAGACTGATTTGTATTTCTCCTAGGTACATCTTGATAGGGAGATAAGTATGTTGTACTGGCTTCAGGTAATTGTCTTTTAAGAGTAATCACATCATTCATCAATCTCTGGATCACAGGGTCAGAAGAAGTAGAAGGTTGGGCAATGGGTGTCTGTACTTCTCTTTTCCATTTACCTGTCATGATTAGATCATCTTCCAACTCAACGGCAAGTGTTTTTGTAGCACTTAAATTTGCAACTCTTTGCTTGCGGATCAGGAAACCTATTTCTGAAGGCACGAAATTAATTAAAAAGCACTTCAGATTATCATCTGAGGGTTTTTGATTGACTGAAATTTTATGCACAATCTTATCAAATTTTGCTACAAAGTCCCTCATAGACTCTGAAATATCTTTCTTTAATTGGGCCAATTGAGCCAATAGAGAGTGTTCATCTTCAGCCACTTTGAATCTTGCCTCAAACCTTGTTTTCAAATCCTGCCAATTTGTTATCACACTATTTGGCAAGTGATAGAACCAATCTACTGCTACTCTAGTTAGTGTTTGAAAAAACAATCTTACAGAAACATCCTCATGTTGAATAACTATTATCCCACAAGCCATATTGAATGCATTCAGGTGCTCATCGACAATGATTTTCCCATCCCCACTGAATTTTGGCAAGTGATCTCTAGCACCTTTGGGTAAGGGATTCAAATTTAATCCTAAGTTCAATGGACCTATAATGCCCCCCAATGATTATTTACTGCCATTGGAAAGATGATATTAAGTGGAGTCGGGTTGATTATATTTGGTAAAGCAATACCATGCAAGGTCAGAGCTTGACAAACTAAGGACACAGGAGATGATGAGGATGGGGAAGGAGGCCTACTTCTTTCTCATCTTGAGGTGAAAAAGAGGGTTGAAAATTGAGGTCCTGTAACTCTTGAAAAATAAAATCAGCTACCCCCCCCCTTCTTTAGGACCTAGTATATCTCTTTGACTCCAGTCTTACAACTAGGCAACTAGTCTTATGATTCGACTCCCCAACAGAGTCGCCAAAAAATCTGTTGGTTAACAGATTTCTCCCTTTCTTGTAATTGCAATATTTATTTTCTCTAAATGATAATATGACTTCTATACACCTCTTAATGAAAGGGCACAAATAGACCAACAGTTGGATGAACTAATCAAAAATCCATCCTCTGCATTAGAGGGTAGCTCCTCATATGATTTGCAATGAATTCTACACAGAAAATCTTGAAATGAAGACGCTTTTAACCAGAAAGCATAGAAAGGCTTTAGCATTCATCTATCAACATAAAGGAATGCCATAACATAAAACATAGAGAAAATTCTGAAGACTAAATAGGAGCTCACAGACTCTGTTTCTCACATAAGTTAATTCCATAAATTCAGAGCAAAGAAAGTTCAATGCAGTATTGATTCTGATTGATACTCTCTCATGCCTTACAGGGAAAGGGGGATCAACACAACTCAATCCATAATGAATCTTCTAACAAATATATATAATAATGAATTCAAGAAAACATAGAATTGACTGATAAGAATAATGATATCATGCACATAGCAAAATTTTTAAAGAAAGATTACCAATCTTTAAATGCACAGATTCAAAGACTGCACACCATAATCATTTTCATTGAGAAATCAGTCAATCCAGTTCCAAGGAATTCAAAACATAAACATATATTGTTTGATGCTAAAAAAATCACAGTTTTTCACATCTTTCCAAAGTCTCAAAAACATAGTTATATAGCCACAACCTGGCCAACAATTATAACAGGAAACACAGAAAGCCAACAATTTCTGCCCCGCAAAGTTAGTGAAACTAGTATAAAAATAAAATTGACCTCTTTTTCCCTGTGAACTTGTGCGACTTTGTTGGAGTGACTATCCAGATGTTCGATGCATAAAAACAAGAGTGATTCGATCTTAGCAATCACACTTAAGTCATCCGGAACCAAACCCTTAGCCTCTTTCACATAATTGATTTTGCTCTTAAATTATTCTCGATCATGTCAAGGGTTCTTCCATCATCTTTTAGACATTTTATCCCAATGCACACGAGCTCATTTCTCATGGAAGTAAATAATTTTGCGAGTTGATTTATCAATTTCACAAAGTCATCATAAGCCTATTTTATTAGAGAATTTCTCCATTCAATGTTCCTTTGGCACACATACAAAATGCTGTCATCCAGGCCTGCCACAGGTCTTGTTGTTCTCAAGACCTGAGCTGCTCCCTTCTAGCAGGCCCCACCATCCAGTCGCTATGTCACGATGGATAACCGTCGAGCAACTCTTCATTGCGGTATAGCGACCACCATCAGATCATCTCCAACTTGCTTGATCTTTAACTCACCTTTCTGTTACAAAATTTGGGTGCCTCAGGATGCGCACATGCGCATGGGGTCCATTGGGTCGCCAAGCAACCTCTTGTTAAAAGCCTTTAAGCTTTGATAGTATAGATGTGTGTTGCTTTGTATTTAAACACTTTGGAAAACTCCTTCACTATCAATGTGGGATAAATGTTCTTTACACATTCCCCTGTCATTTGCATTTGCCTGAAACTTTCTAAAGTTTAGTTTTTTCAATGCCTCCATCTCACGATAGGGGGATTGGAAAAGGTTGTGGAATTAAATTTACACCTACCAAAGGAATTTGTTTGAGGATTTCTCAGGCCCACGGGACCCCTAGAGGAGCTGTGCATTTGCTTGAAAGCTTCCTGAGCCTTTCCACATACCACGCAAGGAGAAATCGGTTTACACCTATAGATTGCATTGGTTTGAATGTTTAACTTCAATCTTTCAAAGCCATGTGACAGGGAGTACTATGCAATGGCAGGGAGGGAGCTCGCAAGTTATACACCTGCCAACGTGCATTTGTTTAAGGGTTTAGAAAGGGGCTCCCCTCACCACACACCAAGGAGGAGAACACAACGCACCTACACATTCTGACTTTGTTTAAAACTTTTTAGTGCCTTTCAACCATGCAGGAGGAGAGGATTTGGCTTCACCTGCTAATTTACATTTTTAGAAAGATTAAAACTCCTTCTCCATACCATTGAATTGGGTTTAACGCCTTCTAATGCATTTGCAGAAAGTTTCTAAGGCTTTTTCCAGCCATCACGTCACACTTCAAGCAGGGAGGAGGATGCTAGCAAGGTCGTGAAACTTGGTTTTACACCTACCACTTTGCATTTGGCTAAAAGTTTCCTTCAACCCCCTTTCAACTCACTTGACACTCCACCTCACTGCAAGGAGGACGTTGGAAAGTCGTGGAGTGCCTTTAAACCTGCCAATGGCATTTGCTTGGAGGTTTCTTTGTTTTAACACCATACCACGTGCCAAGAAGGAGAAGAATTTGGCGATCCACCTGCCAGTAGCATTTGCTTGGAAGTTTCTTTCACCTTAGTCTACCACACAGGGGCAGAGAGGACTGGAAAATCCTGCCAATGCTTTTTTTCTGAAGTTCATGGCCATGCCTGATAATAAGCCTCTACACTCTTATGCTTACCTTCAAACATCTTTGTCTGCGAACCATTCTTGTGTCTCTTTGAAGTCACATTTTAACAGTAGATGGGGCCAAATTGGTACAATCCACATAACCCTTAGATGTCTTTGATATCTTCGCCACTTTAACATATTTTTGTTTCTTAATCACGAATGATTTAACTAAAACTTCAACATCTCCTCCAGAGTGGTAAAACAAAATCATAGGTCGGGTCGAGCCCCAAAAGTGGGTCCGGCTAAATTTTTTTTTCATTTTCATTCAACTGACCCTTGAAATGCCTCATGCACCTTGAACATGCCTCTGGAGTTGATCAACACAATTTTTTGATCATTAAAACTCAACTTGCAACTTTCAGGTGCTTGTGTCACATTTTCGCATTTAAACCCAAAGATGCATTTTATAAACTGGTCAGAACACCTTTTTGTACCTCACCCACTGGAAGACATATTGCTTGAAATACTAGCATTTACTTTGCAAAATAATTTCTCACGACGAATCCTGGGCGATGAGATATTAATTGTTGAAGTTGATTAAATGGCTTTGTCAGCAAAGGAACCTGATAAAATCAATATGCAGGGACCACAAAGTGCACACATTAAAAATATCAAACGCTCTCCATGGATCCCCAAATTTGGGAAATAGATACTTTGAATTATAGTGAAGACCATGGAATGCTCAGTTTGACCTGGAAGCTGATAGGGTACTGTATATGGTGAAAATGGATAGCAATAAACAACAATATTTGAAAGACCAAAATGGATTCAACCACTAAACCCTAGCCTAACAATGGACAAAGATCCACCATAACATATGAAGATAACCTAAGACAATGCAAAATAACTCAAAATCATAAAGATTATACCATCACATGTCCAATAGGGTTTTGATCTCCATTCTTCCTATCTCCATTGATCTTGCTTGATATACTTGCTCTCAGATTTTTGTATGCACAAGAGCTCAACAAAGAACGGAATGTGGTTGCAAGTGGAATTGTAGTGTAGTCAATTGATCAAGTAGTTAGGGTTTGACAATGAAGAAAGCATCTCCTTAAATAGAAGACACAATAAGAAATGGAGGGTTAAGATTGAGAGGTGTAAAAAGAGAGGTCGGCTAGGATTAGAGGGTAGGTAGAGGAAATAGTAAAATAATGAAAGAGGTAGGTAGTGTATGAATTAAGAGATGAATGACATGTGTCATGTGTAGAAAAAGATAATGAACTAATTAAATAAATAAAGATTTATTTAATTAATAGAAGAAATAGAACAATTAAATAAATAAAATATTTATTTAATTTAGGAAAGGGATAATTTAAATAAATAAATGTATTTATTTAAATGAGAAATAAGGCTAGAAGAGGATAAATGAATTAATTAAATAAATAAATTTTATTTAATTAATAGAAGAATTAGGCTTAGATAATTAAATAAATAAAATATTTATTTAATTAGACATGACAATTTTGAGTGTCTACATTTTGCCCCTCTTTGAGACAATGCGGCTTGTCGCGTTGTTTCAAAGAAGATAAGATGAACTGATACAGAGTTGCCCCAGAATAAGGAATTATTTGCCCCCTCGAGAGATTGGACGAAAATGTCTGAAAAGATTGCAGACAATCTCTCGATAAGAAAGACGGGATAGAATGGACTGATTGGATAATGTGACAAAGTCACAGGATGAAGAATACTGACTCGGGAAATGAAGGGCAGGACTAGGGTAGGCTATAAGATAGACCACGGGCAAAAGACAAAAAAAATAGAAATGACAGAAACACAGACGCGATCCAAGATATCACAGACGCCTCTGAAATACAAAAACGCGATCCGAGCACTCGCAGACGCGGAAAAAAATAAAATGTCGTCGAAATCGTCCGATCTGCAACTTCAAAAATGCCAAATCTGCAACAAAATGTTAAATGCAAAGGGACAAGAGTCCCACCGGACGTGCCAAAATGTATATGGTGAAAATGGATAGCAATAAACAACAATATTTGAAAGACCAAAATGGATTCAACCACTAAACCCTAGCCTAACAATGGACAAAGATCCACCATAACATATGAAGATAACCTAAGACAATGCAAAATAACTCAAAATCATAAAGATTATACCATCACATGTCCAATAGGGTTTTGATCTCCATTCTTCCTATCTCCATTGATCTTGCTTGATATACTTGCTCTTAGATTTTTGTATGCACAAGAGCTCAACAAAGAACGGAATGTGGTTGCAAGTGGAATTGTAGTGTAGTCAATTGATCAAGTAGTTAGGGTTTGACAATGAAGAAAGCATCTCCTTAAATAGAAGACACAATAAGAAATGGAGGGTTAAGATTGAGAGGTGTAAAAAGAGAGGTCGGCTAGGATTAGAGGGTAGGTAGAGGAAATAGTAAAATAATGAAAGAGGTAGGTAGTGTATGAATTAAGAGATGAATGACATGTGTCATGTGTAGAAAAAGATAATGAACTAATTAAATAAATAAAGATTTATTTAATTAATAGAAGAAATAGAACAATTAAATAAATAAAATATTTATTTAATTTAGGAAAGGGATAATTTAAATAAATAAATGTATTTATTTAAATGAGAAATAAGGCTAGAAGAGGATAAATGAATGAATTAAATAAATAAATTTTATTTAATTAATAGAAGAATTAGGCTTAGATAATTAAATAAATAAAATATTTATTTAATTAGACATGACAATTTTGAGTGTCTACATTTTGCCCCTCTTTGAGACAATGCGGCTTGTCGCGTTGTTTCAAAGAAGATAAGATGAACTGATACAGAGTTGCCCCAGAATAAGGAATTATTTGCCCCCTCGAGAAATTGGATGAAAATGTCTGAAAAGATTGCAGACAATCTCTCGATAAGAAAGACGGGATAGAATGGACTGATTGGATAATGTGACAAAGTCACAGGATGAAGAATACTGACTCGGGAAATGAAGGGCAGGACTAGGGTAGGCTATAAGATAGACCACGGGCAAAAGACATCCTCATTGTCATCCACACCCTTAGAAGATCACAGTGCAGAGCGAGAAAAGAGCAGCAACAGTCAGCAGCGATGGCATTCGTTCATAGATTTGACCGTGTCCGCCGATTCCAGCGACCAGCCGATGCAGGAGAGCCGGTAAGTACCCGAAAACCGCCTCGTACTTTCACGCATTTCGAGTTTTGTCATAAATGCATGTTTAGGAGCAATAAATGCGCTAGGAATAGGATAGTTTAAAAGTGCAAAAACGCGCAACCGCGTTTGTGTCAGTGCCAGGCGCGTTTGTGTCCAACAGGCGCGTCTGTGCCGGGTTCAGGCGCGTCTGTGCCTCGAACCGCGTTTGTGTTGAATGCGGACGCATTTGTGAAATGCAGAAGCGTTTGTGATTTTTAGTAGCGTTTATGTCATGTAGGGACGTCTGTGTCCCCTGGTCGCGTTTGTGTCTGGCATAGGCACGTTTGTGTTCAGAAAACGCGTCTGTGTTGCAGAGGCGCATTTGTGCAGTCCATAAGCGCGTTTATGAGTTAAAAGCGCGTGTGTGTTGAAAAGGTGCGTTTGTGTGTTTAAATGCATGGTTTTAGTCTTTTAGGTCAAATCAGCAGTTCTGTGATGAACATACGCTGTCGATTGGATAAGCTGCTAAGAGGATACACTCAAGCAGGTCCTCTAGGAAGATTAGGATAGATCAAGGCACTTTGTGATGAACAGGGAGCACCAAGATAGGCAGCACTTTGTGATGAACAGGGAGTGCGAATGTGAGTGACACTTTGTGATGAACAGGGAATGTCACACACGTAGTACTTTGTGATGAACAGGGAGCACTACTAGGATAAATAGCAACACTTTGTGATGAACAGTGAGTGTCACTAGGGTAGATAGCCATATGCATTTAGGTAGCGAGTAGCATTTTGTGATAAACAGTGAATGCCACGATAACTGACAAGATTGATTTGCTTGACTGCAGGAGTATTTGCCGATGTTGGAGTCACGGGAGAGATTCCCATCGACTCAGAGACTGCGACCAGAGTTGTCTATCCAGGACATGATTTACATAGAGGAGATGGGTCTCACACATATGCTCTATGTGTCCGAGTTTCAGGCAAACATGGGGTTGCTGACTGCGTTGGCCGAGAGATGGCACTCAGAGACATGCACGTTTCACCTGCCGATGGGTGAGATGACAGTGACACTGGAGGATGTATACAGGATACTACATGTTCCCATTGATGGAGAGTTGATCCCCTACGACCGTGACGGGGACAGGGAGGCATTGCGACGGGTGTTTTAGGATCCCGGGTTGGAGATGCGAGCAGGTCATGTAGCCTGGGACACCATGACTGCCACAGGATTAGCATTGCCGACAGTTGTTGGCGGAGTCATCAGTGGATACTTGTGTCCAGACAGGGCCACACGAGGATTGGCAGTGGGCTGGGGAGGGGCCTTGGAGACGCTGATGGCAGAGCACACTAGGTATGCATGGGGGCCATGTGTCCTAACACATTTGTATTATGAGCTGCATCAGTTTGTATATCATGGATCAGTGGGTTTGGGCTGCGGTGTGACTCTCTTGCAGGTGTGGGCCTATGAGCACCTTCCCATCACACGACCGATTCACTTCAGAGGTAGAGGACAGGGACAGAGTTTTGTACACCTATATGCCATGATTACATCCCAGCCTCAGATTGGGAGATTGGAGCACTGGAGGAGAGTCATTGATGACATTGACCTGGTGATCTGGAGGCCGTACCTGGGGTGCAAGGAGTGAGAGGACGACGCATTGGAGCTGCCCTACACCTTCCGGAGCAGGTACCTGATTGGGCGGACGCCCTATATATTAGAGAGACAGCTGGTGGATAGGGTATGCAGGCAGTATGGCAGGATTTAGAGGATGCCCCGAGGCTCGGGCATGTATGCCCGTACGGTCCGAGATCAGGTGCAGTTTGGCCCACTGCTATCATATGATCAGGTAGTTATGCAGCTAGCGGAGATGATGTCGATGCCATGGGACATGTGGCCAGAGGTAGATGATGCAGGGATGGACGCAGAGTACTCTGCGTACTGGGCAGAGCATCCATTTCCTAGATTGACAGATCCAGCAGAGCCAGTGGATGGAGAGGGTGGAGGAGAGGATGATGATGGAGGAGGGGATGGAGGTAGGGGTCGGCGGAGGCGGAGGGGAGTGGTGGGAGAGAGACGGGTAGCACCTCGGAGGGAGGGAGGACAGGAGAGAGCAGCTCCAGTGGTGAGAGGACGGGGTGGACTGCCCCTACAGGTGCCAGCAACACAGGGTCCCAGAGAGGGACAGAGACAGGTGCAGCCAGAGGGACAGAGACAGGTACAGCCACAGGTACCTATATAGGCACAGGGACAGGTGCAGGCAGAGGCATAGGGACAGGCACCTGTAGAGGAGGAGCCACAGGCAGGGACGGAGAGCGGAGACTCTGAGGAGGATGAGGTGCTTAGGCTGCGAGAGATCTGCCAGGGCCAGGCAGATGAGATTGAGGATTTGGTTCGAGAGAGGAACCACCTCAGGATCAGGGTCCGAGACACAGAGCGGGAGAGGGATCAGGCCATCCAGAGATACACCGAGGCCGAGACAGCTCTGAGGGCAGGTAGGCGGGCAGCAGAGGATGCAGGGGCAGGCTACGCATATGTTTTGCGAGCCGGAGAGGAGATCGCCTACTGGAGGGATCTATACTATGCAGCCGTGCCAGCAGATCAGCGGGCTAGGAGCTTCCATAGATCGTCGCGCACAGCGACGGCTACGGGAGGGAGCCGCAGGAGACAGGCATCCAGCGGTGGGGTTATGGGGCCTCCACCACCACCAGAGAGGTAGGGGGATCCTGGGGCAGGTCCATCTACAGCTTAGACTCCGTCGAGGCGAGGCGGCTCCGAGGGAGGGAGTTCCTCATAGCTATAGCGGGCTCCCATTGTATCAGTATATGTACCATTATTGTATTGTAGACACCTGCGGGTGATTCTTTTGTAGCCATATGATTCTTTTGACATCATTGTATTATGACACATTTGATTATATATGAGAGATGATCCATTTTTGCGGCAGCTATATGCACGTGTACCTTATGTGATGAAGTGTTCTCATGTGATGCATGTTTTATGATATGGATGCTTATATGATGCAATGCAATATATTTTTGTTCTTTTATGTTGTATATGTGATGCATGATGCAAATGTGAATGTATGTAATGCAAATGAATATGATAATGCAAATGATTATTTACATAATGAAAATGTGAGATGTGCTAACATGTGTATGCAGGATGTGATGCAATTGTGATATCTATATGTATGTATGAAATGCTTATATGTGGTGATGTAGGTGCAACTATATGAAATGCAAATGTTTTTGGTGTGTCATTATACTCAGTCATGTGATAGCGGGCTACGCGGACTCGAGAAGGACAATGGAAGTCAATCAAGAAAGGGGGATGGAAGACAGAAGATATGAACGTGAAGGAGCTTCTTGTGCGTTATCATCATTGAGCTTTATTATGGCAAAATAGGTTATGACAATCAAGGCATTTGTTCGGCCCGGAAAGTCATTGTCCCTGTTTGCATGGAGATAAGACAGTCACAAACAAGGAATGCCCCAGTTCATACTAGACCCACAGTGTCCTCATATCCTTGGACAAGTCATAGCATTACTAAGAGACAATCCACAGACAGCAAATGCAAATAGGTGACGATACTCCATCCTCGCCTTTCTAGTCAAAGACATCCTGGAGATAGAATCTCTAGTCAGAGACATCCCGAAAAAGCTAAAAGACATGTCACCAAAAGATGAAATCAACAGAAAACCAAGACTCGACACCAACATCCACTGTAGTCCCCAAGTTTAGTGTCTCTTGTCACTTGTATAAGTCAAATTTTGATTGTGGTCACAATGTTCACTTTCACAAAAAGGATAGATAGCACTGAACCATATGTTGTCTGAGTCTGTTAAAAGATTTGATTTGTTGAAGCCCATTGTTGCTGCTGTGTCTCCTTGGAAACTGACTGAATCCATGAAACTGATACTTTATTGTGGAGAAGACGAAACTTTTATTGTGGATTTGCGATGCAAATGCTGCTTTATTGCGGATTGTGTGCGGATAGACTAAAGAAAGCTGAAAGAAACGGTACTCCTCGAAACATGTGATGTTCTTAGTTCCACACCCATTACTAGACGTAGGAATTGGCCGTAGTCACAGATAGGATCTGATTTATTATGGATGGAAAAGGGAGTGAAAAGGGAGGTTTATGGATGGCTAACCAATCTTGGGTAGATCAATAACAAGCCATGATGGGAATGGGCAAGTTTATTGTGAGTGAATAGGTTGTGAGTGTGTGCAAAGTGAAAGGATGAAAGTGAATCCTGAAGGAGGGAGGAGCAAAGTCCCTACGCATGGCGCTGGTGACCCAGTTTTCACCATGGTACTTGCCCAGGGCACCACCGAAGTGGTTTTCACCGTTGGACGAAATTATTTCTCTTTACTTTTTTGGATTTTTCAATTTTTTTGTTGTCACAAGGCGCCTGTTTGCCAGGTTTTCACCAGGTAACGATTTTTTTGTTTTTTTAATTTTTTTGTATTTTTTAATTTTTTTGATTTTTTTGTATTTTTGAATTTTTGATTTTTTTGTATTTTTGAATTAGGATATTCTGAAAAGCTATGTGTAGAACCTGCGAAGGTGCATGCTATTGATAGGATCCTCCAAGGGTTCACCTTCTATAGTTGAGAGCTGATATGCCCCAGATCCATATACTGCTGTGATGATGTAAGGACCAAGCCAGTTGGGTTCAAATTTGCCCTTCTTTTCTCTATCTTGCTGATTCTTGGGGTTCTCTCTGAGGACTAAGTCACCTACCTCAAATGTGCGAGGCTTGACTTTGTGATTGTAACTGCGACTCATTCGTTGTTGGTAAGCCTTGAGATGATTAAAAGCAGTGTGTCGTCGTTCCTCCAGCAGTTCTAGTTCTTGTAAGCAAGAGACCCTGTAGTCTTCATCGTTGATTATGTTTCTCAAGGAGACCCGTAAAGAAGGTAACTCAACCTCAATAGGCAAGATGGCTTCAGCACCGTAGACAAGTGAGTAAGGTGTAGCTCCTGTGGGTGTGCGGACACTAGTACGATAGGCCCAAAGTGCAGGATTGAGTTGGACATGCCAGTTACGGCCAGCGTCATCGACTGTCTTTTTAAGTATTTTGAGAATTGTTTTGTTAGACGCCTCAGCCTGGCCATTACCTTGGGGGTAATATGGTGTGGAGAAACGATGAGAGATATGGAAGCGCTCATAGAGTTCACGAACATCCTGGTTCTTGAAAGGACGCTCGTTGTCAGTGATAATGGAAGTAGGAATCCCGTATCGGCAAATGATGTAGTTCAGGATGAAAGTAGCGATTTGTTTCCCAGTAACTTGTGTGAGAGGCATGGCTTCAATCCACTTTGTGAAATACTCTGTGGCTGTGATAATGAATTTATGTCCATTGGAAGAAGAAGGGTGAATCTTGCCTATGAGATCGAGTCCCCACTGACAAAAGGGCCAAGGAGATGCAAGTGGCTGTAGTTCCTGCGCTGGTGCATGTATGAGGTCTCCATGTATTTGACACTGCTTACACTTCTTGACAAACTGATATGCATCTTTTTCCATAGTAGGCCAATAGTATCCAGTCCTGATGAGTTTCTTGGCCAAGGTAGGACCACTAGTATGCGAACCACATATCCCTTCGTGCACTTCACGTAACGCAATCTGAGCTTCGTCACTCTCTAAACATCTAAGGAGGGTGCCATCTAGACCTCGTCGGTATAGGATATCAGCTAGAATAACGTATCGGGAGGATTGGCGGATGAAAGTGCGGCGTTGGTTGTTCGATAAATCGGGAGGTAAGATGTTGTCGCGAAGGTATGTGAATATGGAACCATATAACTGGGATTCAGGACCAACAACACATATCATTTCCGTAGGAGTGCTCTCATATGACGGAATCAGCAAGTTGTCCACCAGGAACTCATAGCAGGTCTCATTTTGCGGTAGGTCAATGAGCGAAGCAATTGTAGCCATGGCATCAGCAGCACGATTCTGTTCTCTTGGAATCTGCTCAAACTCTATCTTTGCAAAGTGCTGTTTCAGATCATCTACTAGTTGTTTGTAAGGCATTAGCTTTTCATCTTTTGTTTGATAATCATCAGTTGCTTGACGGATGACAAGTTGAGAATCGCCAAAAACACGAAGTTCCTGGATCTTCCACTGAACTGCAATTCTTAGCCCCGTTGTTAATGCCTCATATTCCGCTATATTGTTGGTGCAAGGAAATGATAAGCGGTATGACTTTGGTATAGAATCACCTTGGGGAGTTATAAAGAGTATACCCGCTCCTGCCCCATGCTGTGTGTATGAGCCATCAAAGTATAGTTGCCATGGCTTTGCAGGTGATATTGTTAGAATGGACTCATCTGGAAATTCTGACTGTAAAGGAACATCATCTATCATGGGAGCATCTGCCAATTGATCTGCAATGGCTTGTCCTTTTATGGCTTTTCTGTCCACGTATTCAATGTCGAATTCACTCAAAATCATTACCCACTTGGCCAGTCGCCCAGTAAGTGTAGCTTTGTTGAGCAGATATTTTAGTGGATCAATTCTGGCAATCAACTTGGTCTTGTGAGTAAGCATGTAATGTCGTAATTTTTGTGAAGCGAAGACCACAGTGAGACATGCACGCTCAATTGGTGTGTAGTTTAGCTCATATCCCACCAATGTGCGACTGATATAGTAGACTGCTTTTTCCTTGCCGTCAGGTATTTGCTGTGCTAGGAGTGCCCCCAGTGCTGTTGGAGTAGCTGATATGTAAAGTAGCAATGGTTGATCCAGAATTGGTGGCATCAAAACTGGCGGGTTCAAAAGATAGTCTTTAAGTGCCTGAAAAGCCTGTTGACAGTTCTCATCCCATTTGAACTTAATGTTTTTGTGTAGCAGGTGCTGGAAAGGATTGCACTTATCTGCAAGTTGTGCTATGAATCTTTGTATGGACTGGAGTCTCCCTTGTAAAGACCGAAGTTGACTGATATTCTTGGGTGGCGGCATGTCCAAGATAGCCTTGACTTTTGCTGGATCCGCTTCTATTCCTCTTTTAGACACAATGAATCCTAGGAGCTTCCCGGAGGTTACTCCAAAGACACATTTCTTTGGATTTAATCTTACCTTGTATTTTTTCAGCCTCTCAAAAGCAACTGAAAGTATGTCCAAGTGTGTATTTCTGTCTATTGATTTAACCAAAAGGTCGTCAACATAATCTTCCACCGTTACATGCATGAGATCATGGAAGATAGTAGTCATGGCTCGTTGATATGTGGCACCTGCATTTTTCAGCCCAAAGGGCATGACATTCCAGCAGAAGGTTCCCCATGGACAAGTGAATGATGTTTTATGTTGATCTTCAGGTGCAATCCTGATCTGATTATATCCAGAAAATCCGTCCATTAAAGATAACATCTCATGGCCTGCTGTGAGATCAACAATTAAATCAATGTTTGGTAGTGGGAAATCATCCTTCGGACAAGCCTTGTTGATATCCCTGAAGTCTGTACATATTCGGATGCTGCGATCTGGTTTGCTGACAGGTACTAAATTGGAAATCCATTCCGGATAATCAATTGGGCGTATGAATCCGACATCTAGTAATTTCTCGAGCTCTGCCTTGACTAATAGTGCCACTTGTGGATGCATTTTCCTCAATTTCTGTTTTACTGGTTTTGCCCCCGGTTTGACTGTTAAATGATGCATTACTAAGTCGGGGTCTAGTCCAGGCATATCAGCATA
Organism: Cryptomeria japonica; assembly: GCF_030272615.1. Lineage (NCBI taxonomy): Eukaryota > Viridiplantae > Streptophyta > Pinopsida > Cupressales > Cupressaceae > Cryptomeria > Cryptomeria japonica. Next base: position 373,769,239 of record NC_081415.1, read on the forward strand.
AGACCATGCGAAGTTGACTTGTCGTTCCTTAAAGAAGCTTATGAACCTTGCTTTCTCGGCCTCTGTCAATGATTGAGCCAAAAATATGTTGTGTGGAACCTCTGCTGTACCAATGTTTGTCTTTATAGTCTCCTCTACCAACATGGATGATTTTTCCTCGTATGATGCTGGGAGAATGTCAAGCCTTCCATCTTCGGGCGCCTCAGAGAGGTTTTCACCTTCAGATACGTCCTTTCTTTTTACTTTTTTAGAGTCGGAGAGCGCCACAGTGTGGTTTTCGCCATAAGACCCTTGTTTTGTTTTTATTTTCACATTTTTGCGACTAGAAGGCCCGACACCCTCACCAAAGTATGCCATGTTATTTAGCTCTATGGCGTATCCTGCTTTATGGTCTCCAAGAGGAAGATCTTCGCGAATGCCTAGATAATCGACAATAGCTTCGTCATTTTGAAATGTATCAAACTGTGGTGGTCCATCCTGATCCCAGTCAATGAGTTGGGGGTGAACGAGGGGAAGGTCTTTAGTGTTTTTAGAGTCCGCAAGGCTAATAGTGAAGATGTGGTTATATTCAGGTATGTCAAGGTAGTCATCGAGGTCGTCAATGGCACTCTCCTCATCAGTGTCGATCGTGAGTGAGTCCAAATTATCATCACTAGTAGCACCCTCAGGGACAGGTGTCCTCATCCTATGTGATCCTGACCTAGGGCCTTGAAACGAAGCTTGTGCGGGATCCTTATGGGTCGGTTCTTGATCGACTCTGAATTTCTTGTAAAACTCCTCCTCCTCTGTTAGTTCATCTGGCTCTCTAAATGTCTCATTGAGTTCATAGTCGCTGGAGGATTTGTCTGAACCCCATTCCCACTCATTGGAGTCTGTGGAATAATTATCCTCTTGTTGAACTTCAGCCACTTTGACTCGCCATATCTGTTTTGTTCTCTTATTGTGAATCTTGGGATTTAGAAAACCAAGCCCCTTGGAGCGTTCCCTTCTTGTAGTTAGCTCAGGTTGTAGAGGCTCCATGACACCTTCTTTGCGTAGTCCGAGAGGACTTTTTCCATCATACCCGAATCTCTGCAGAATTTTGAAACCTTTACCATAGTTTTCACAGGGTATTATAATTTGATCATGTGTATCATCTTCAGCGTCCTTATATAGCATTTTATATAAATTTTCTTCCTCTAGTTCGCCCCATTTTTGAAAGACGGTAGGATCCCATTTGAGTAGCATGATGGAGATTTGCTTATTAGGATGTGGCCTCCCATATTCCTTGGGGGAGTTCATGACTTGTCGTAAGAACATTGTTTGATTAAGAGTGTATTCTCCCATGCCTTTGTCTTGAAACTTGGCTCTAAGTTCACCTTGTTTGGATGTCGAGGGCTTTAATGACTCAGGATCAATATATGCTGAAGAAGGAGTAGCCTCACAATTGCTAGGAATGATAGTCTCAGTATGCGATTTCAAGTTATTGCAATATATGAATGGATTTGGATCACCATTGACCGTTACCTCGACTCCATTATGAGGAAATTTTATGCACTGATGGTACGTTGATGGGACTGCTCTCATTTCATGAATCCACGGACGTCCTAGCAATATGTTATACGTGAGGTCTAGATCCAGGACTTGACAAATCACATCCTTTGTAACTGGCCCTATTCTTAGTGGTAAGATGACCGTGCCCTTGGATGAACGCTCTTCATCATCATAAGCCTTAATAGTGATTTGGTTCATAGAATTCACAGCTTTGTCAGAATATCCCAATTGTCTGATGGTGTTCAATGTACAAATATTAAGACCTGCTCCTCCATCTATCAGGACTCGTTTTATTCGGTGTTTATGTATGAAGGCTTCAATATGTAGAGGTGCATTATGAGGCTGACTTATGGAGGCGTCATCGGCTTCTGTGAATGTGAGGGAGTGTGGAACAGATAGGTATCCCACCATGGCTTGAAACTGATCCACGTTCAGATCAGTAGGGACAGTAGTATCTCTCAAGGTTTTATCAAGGATAGCTTTATGTGCAGGAGATATACGTAAGAGCTCAAGAATAGAGATGAGTGCGGGTGTTTTCCCTAATTGCTCTACAAGATCGTACTCAGGCTTAGTTGACGAAAGATTGGTATTCTTAGTAGAGGTACCTGGCAATGTGATCTTACCTCGACGGGTTGTAACATGACATTCGGAGGTAGATGTGGACGAAGATCCCACACCTTTTAGGACAATTTTAGGTCGCTGAGGAGGATTCTCAGGATTTTTATTTTTGATAGTAATGGTAGAAATATGATTGTCCATTGAGATGTGATTAATAGTGGAATCATAATTGTAAGATGTTCTGGTGTAATTGGCTTGATCATCTGTGACTTTGCCTTTTCCCTTGTCATGTTTTGGGAATGGTTCCTTAAACACCTCATGCTCTTGGTTAGATGAATGTCCCTCAATCTCAATATCTCCTCTGTCAATGAGATCTTGTACAATGTTTTTCAATCGATGGCAATTACTTGTCTTATGACCCTTGCTCTTATGAAACTCGCAATATTCATCATCATTCCACCAATTCGGTTTTACCTTTGGTTCATATGGAGGAAAATCTGGGACCGTGATCACTTTGTTTGCTACAAGCTTGTTGAATACTGATTCAAGTGGTTCTCCCAATGGAGTGTACTTCCTTCGTGGTTTAGCAGCCGTTTGATTATTCACTTGATTGTTGGTAGAACTTGATCCAGAAAAGACGAACTTTGGTCTCACTGTGTTGGCATCAACAATGCCATCATTAACTGTATTCTTGTTCTTGTTCCAAAACTTTGGTTTGTCCTTTCCCTTAAAGTCCTCTTTGTTTTCTTTGAATAGTTTGATAACTCCTTGTTCAATCAAGACCTTTTCTGTTGCTAGGCCCTTTTCAATGACATCCTTAAATGTAGACAAACAAGCTTTTCTGAGATCATAGCCAATAGCCTTGTTAACATTTTGTGTGAACATTTCCACCATTTGTTTTTGCGGGATTTCACAAGAGCATCTACTAGCTAAGTTTCTCCATCTTTGCAAAAATGACGCAAAAGATTCTCCTTCTTTTTGTTTCGTATTGCACAAGGTAGTAACTGAGACATCTGTTTCAATGTTGTAAGAGAAATGTTGGATGAATGCCTCTGCCAAGTCGCCCCATGACTTAATACCAGGAGGTAATTGAGAAAACCATTCCATCGCTTGATCTCCTAAGCTCTGTGGGAACAACCTCATTAAGTATGTTTCTTCTGCTGCTACCTCAATGCAAGCTGTGAAGAATTGTCTTATGTGTGCTTTGGGGTCTCCTCTCCCTCTATATTTGTCGAATTTTGGTGTTACAAAGTGCGGAGGAAACGGAGGCATTGGAATGCTCTTATCAAAGGGATAAGGGCATATATCTCTCATAGTATATGTGGGTTTTGATGTGCCCATGTCTTCCACTTTCTTTTGTAGATCTCTAATTTGTTGCTCCAAATTATTTTTAGGAGGAGATGGATTTCTTATAGCATGTCCCATGTTTGAAACACCCATTTGAGGAGGAGCTTGTTGCATATATGGATGATATTGATCGTAGACATGTCCATATGGAGGTCTATATTGTTGCGACATGTATGGAGCACTTGGCATAATTTCTTGTTGAGGGACCCCATATCTGTTTTGTGTATATAAACCATATTCAATAGGCCTTTCGTTTTCCATTGTGTTGCCCCCAATTTTGGCATGAGGTCTCCTTGTGTCAAAATTTGGAGGAAGTCCTTGAGTATCCATTTGTCTTGGTTGACCCATATCTTGAGCATGTGTTTGAACATAAGGTCTCCATGATGGTCTTTGAGCGTAAGTATCATGCATTTGAGCTTGTATATGTGGGATTGCTGGTTTCTGAAGCAAAACTGATGGTGACTCCGACATCATATTATTTGGTCCTCCACTATTTGGTCGAGTTTGTTGTGAAGGTCTACTTTCCATAAGTTGAGATAAGTCAAAATCATGTGGTATTTTAGCTCCACTTTGTGCCATCATGTTTAGGAAATATTGACGATCTCTCCTCATTATCTCTTCAACCAATCTATTGAATTGAGGGTCCATTATAGATTCTTGTATGTCTGCTGATAGTATTGAAGAATTGTCCACATTATCATTGTGTGTAGCGTTGTGTATAGCGTTTGCGCTTTCCATATTTGGATTGTGTCTATAAACATTCATGTCTGGTAATGTAGTGTGCTCAGGATTGTAGAAGACATCATTGTCATACTCATAAGAACTCATGTTTACGGACCCTTGAGCTTCTTTAGCTATTCTCCTAGATTTTTGAAGACGGGTTTCAACCATGAACTAGATGTTTAGCAATATGTGAGAGACTGGACGAAACTGACAAGAGTATGGAAGACTAAGAGTTGTATGGAATGTAAATGAATCTGAAGTTTACTTGCAATGTCCAAAGTGTAAAACCAAGTATGTATGTAGTAGAGTAGGTGTGACTTCCAAAGAGAGGATAGTTTCTCTTGATGAGGTAAGCTGACCTTGACTCTAAGTAAGACCAAATGAGACCCAAAGGTAAGAAACCTTGATGAGGGACCACTTAGCAAAGTGCTGTAGTGTGTTGACAAAGTATGATGAGGACAAGCAAGTGACCTTTTGACTCAAGTTTAGACAAGTATGAATGTAAAATGAGGTATGAAGCAATGATGGACTGTGTAAGACCTTAGAACAGGCTGAATGCTAGATTAAACCTAAAGAGACAACCTAGGAAGCTCAAGTATGCCGAAACTGATTTTCTTTGTTTGCTTGACTGTTAAAATTTTTAAATCCTGACACAGACGCCTCTGTATACTTCACAGACGCGGTTTTAAGACACAGACGCTACTCTGTTTAACGCAGACGTGATTATGAGATTTTTCTGTTGATGTTTGCCGGGACTGTAACAGTTTTTTGCAATTGTGGACACAGACGCGCCTGTATACTTCACAGACGCGATTCCCAGACACAGACGTGTCTCTGTTCGACACAGACGCAGATAAAAACACAGACGCTATTCTGTACTTCACAGACGCGTTTATCAGACACAGACGCGATTCTAACCGACACAGACACGTTTCTGCAACCTTAGTGCAATCTTTCCTATCTGTGAATTTGTTTTGCTGTGACCAAATCTGATTTTTCGACCGTTTTTTCGTGACAAGAGGACACAGTGTTGATGACCCAATGTTTGCAGACTGTTTAGACTCCAAAAAGTGTGTTGTTTGATGTAAAAAGTTTTGCATACACTTGAAGACATAAAAGACACAATATTTTGCTATTTTGTCTTGATTGTTTGAATGTTTATCATAAGTCAAGCACAATTCTTATGGCTGGCCAGGACAATAATTGTTGATCCCACATGGGGTTTTACCCCCGAGGCTACGCTATTCAGAGCGGATACTTAGATGCTTGACCTCACTGGCTCCACCCTCGGCACTCACTTCTCGGGTCAGCCAAGCATCAGTCCCCATGAAAACTCCCCATGGCGAACTTTGTATCTCTACTAAGAACCGTATGTGTGTGGGCCGCTACCAGAGGTCCGACCTCCTGCCTCAACAACTAGAAGGATTTGGGCATCTAAAACAATGAGGTGCTAGTAAGGGCATCCGCTCGTGTGGCCATACATGCGGCACTTTCAGCTCTGTAAATACAGAAGGCTCCCAGCCGGTAGGGGTTACGCCCTACAAATGATCAAATAAATTTGATCAAACGGGTTTATGGGGAGACATAGTGTCGGTATGAACTAATCAGCACACGTTATTCATAGTTTTCACCATGAATACATTTGATTATAGTGGCTTGGAAGAAGATGGCTTTTCTTTTGCTACCACTTGGGTCGTTCTCTTCTCACTAGTAGTCCTAATGACCACACGGGAAGACAGACCCTCTAAAGAGTAAACAAAAAGAGCCTATTGCTCAAGACACAAAAGACAATGGTTCAATTTTTAGTGCACCAATTGAAGTGTTTGCTAAGCTATGAAAACAAGGCACACAATAAAATTTACAAAAACCCTAGCCAAGGCCCTGCAACAAAATTGTTAGTAGTTTGGGTTGTTTCAAGTGATAACCCCTTCCTGCAAGCACACAAGTTAGGTAAATTTTAAGAAAACCCAAAAAGACTTTGTGAAAAGGGGCCTTCAACAAAAACGTATTTGCCTCCAAAGCAAGCTGCACAAACCAGGTTAGCTAGATCTGCAAAGGTTAGCTGAAAATAAACCAGATCTGAAACCCTAAATACAAAATCCGAAAACCCGAATCGAAAAACTTGAAAAATTTGCAAAACAGAATACACAGACGTTGTTATACCAGACACAGACGCGTCTGTCTGACACAGACGCGGTTTTGTGATTCGCAGACGCGATCTAAGAACACAGACGCCTCTTTCTTCTACAGACGCGATCAGATGGTGCACAGACGCGATTAGGGATCACAGACGCGACTTTCAGAAACCTGAAGAAAAAAAAATTAAATAAATAAAATATTTATTTAATTAGACATGACAATTTTGAGTGTCTACAGGTACAAATGGTGAGCTCATGAAAATAGCCACTTTAACAGGTGCATCAATGAAAGTACAGAAAATTGAATAAAATGGATGAAGAAACCATCTTGGAAAACTGATCAAACGGATTGGCAGGACCTTCAAACTGGAGACATAGCTTGTCTTTCATACTAGAAATACCCCAGAATAAACATTATGATGTAACACTCATCTGGGCATCTTTTACACGTGCAAAGTGGTGCTTTGACTAGCTGTTAAAACAGGGGCTTACGCAAACAATACAAACTGCAAATGGATTGAGCTTGCCAGGCTGAGCAAATGGATTGATAGAGACTTGAAACTTGGCATATGGACTCACCTATATGCATACAATTAAATGAACTTTTAATTTCAACATGACAATCTACTAGTCATAAAATGCAAAGCCTCAAAGTAGGCCACTTAATAAAATCTGAATATGTGCATAGAACAACTTTCAGTCCATCCCTTGAAATGGGTACTTGACAAACTGATCCAAACTGAATTCTAAAAGTTGTAGAACACTGCATAAGCTAAATTAAAGGTGTAGGAAACTTCCCAATCTTTACCTCTTGATAATCAATTGGCTCCATTTTACATGCCCTCAATATAGACCTCTCAAGTTGATTCATTAGGTGGTCATTTGAAAATGCAGATGCAAAATTTTGAAATAGGCCTCTCAAAATACTCAAATTTAATGAGTCCCAACAGTGGCTTTGACTGGGGGTGGTTGATTACAATATCAACACAAGAATCTAGAATCTTTGGTAGAGCAGACCACCCAAAAACAAATCACTTCTCTTCTTCTCAAAAACAAGGGTTCCTTATTCTACCCGAACAACAGGGCTCCTTATTCTACCCAAACAACAGGGCTCCTTATTGAAAACCATACAACGGAAAACAAAGCAACTGTACAATATAGATATTATTTACAAAATGGCCCCAGTCCATCAAAGTTGAAACCAACTCTTTCCCTTATCAAAAATCTGATTCTCATCACTCAATAATGTAAACAATCTGAAGCAAACACTAATCATTAGAGAAGTGTTTGTATTATGACACACATCTTTCAACATGCTTTACCAATCAACATTACTTTCATGATCAACTACTGAAACATATCCATTCTTTTCATCATCTACTAAATGCGATAAATCAACATCTTTAATGTCCCACTCTTGAAAAAATGAACATACCTCTGGCTTAGGCATATAATCTGAAATAAGATTTGAACATTCACTCATCTTTGCATGAAAAACTTCAAGATGGGGTTCAAACATACTAGTAAGAAACCCATTACAAAAATCTTCGTCCTGACACATATCACTGCTGCATGGATCGGTACCAACATCATGAACTGGTTCATCATTTACAACATCAGGTTGGTCAATTATTTCTTCATACAAAGGGTTAGAAACCAAATGAAGAACCCCTTTTTGAACATTGTGACAACAAAGTGGTTGGTCCATATCTATATCGACATGAAATAAAACATTAGAAAATTTGCTAAAGATACCATCCACCCTATCATCATAATCATCTTCATCAGACAAAGAAGAAATTGAAAGTGGGCTGGAACTATCTTCAACATTTCATGTTTCACAACCACAAGATTTCATCCTATGACCATCATTCTGAGAATCAAGATAGTCATACTTATCTTGCCATAATTGATCTTATTTACCAACAAAACACTCATCATCAACCAAAGAATAAAAATGAATATCACTGCCATTTACTTCATCTGATGAATTTCCAGCATGTTCAGTTAAATTTTCTATCACAAAACTATTTGTTAGATCAACATGTTATTCATTAAGTGCATAAGCATTCAATCAAGGTCTTCATTCATAACTCTAAGGCTCTCCAACATTTGAACTTTCTTGTCCACAACTTCAAGAGATTTTCTAAGTTCTGCAATCTTCTGCAATTGCATTGCACTTTTCTGTTCAATGTGACATTCTTTAGAATTTTGTTCATCAATGTGGGTTGTATTTTCATTGCAATCATGTGTACCATTAAAATTTTCTGAATTAATTTTGTGCACAAATTTTATATTAGAAAGATCATCAACATGATTATAAGAAGTGAAATTTGAAAATACTCTTACTTCGTCTTCAACACAATTGACAATATCAATATCTATATGAGGATCAACCATTGTTTGCACCAAACAACTTTGATTTTCATTTGGAATTAAATTATCCACATTACCAACATAAGTATGAACACCAAAACTTTGAACATTACTTCTCACTTCACACTTAGTTGCAACATTATAAACACTATGACAACAAACACCAACAGATAAAAGTCCTTTAGGAATACCATTTCTTAAGTTTTTCTCTATATCCATGGTATTGTCACTCAAATCGCACACGTAATGCACAAGATGAAAGCTCAAGCAACTTGGTGACACATGGGATAATTCTTAGGCCTGTGGGTTGCCTATAGTGAGAATTAACCTCCAGATGAAGGGCTGGTTCACTGTGAATAACTCTAAATCTTTACTAAGAAAAGGGAAAGGGAAACTAGGAATGAAAATAGAATGACCTACAAATGCTAAACCAAGGTGAAGCATCAATAATATATCTCAAAATGACAAAGATACAATCCTAAAAAAACCAATCTGCACAAATAGACTTTTGGTTCATAACACATAAATATTTCAGGCAAAGGATTTAAACTTCAAGAAATTGAAATGAAAGAGAAACTTTCACAATCAACCAAATGAACCAATTTATCACAATGCACAACCTGTGACTTATAAATGAGACAAAAAATTTCAAGGTTATTTAAACAATAACACAATAAACTAGCTCTCAATGATGAATAAGAAAATGAACTATAAAGACATAAGGCATAAGTTGATAATTTTTATTTAGTATTTTGTCATAAAATTGCACAAGAGCTACAAGAATGTATTCTCTGCTAAAACCAACAAGAGAATGATCAAGAACTAGTGAAGAAAGATAAAACTTTTTCACTTTATACAAAAACCTTCCAAAAGGTGAGGAAAAGATAACTCTAGAATGAGTGAAGATGAACTCCCATTGAAAATCTCTTCTGAAAACTGATCCTCTCATAGAAATAAAAAGCCACCAAAAAAGGCTTCAAGACATGCACAAAGAACTCATGCAATTGAGTTCAAAGTCTTAGTCAACTAAAAGTTGACCCATATGATGCTCAAAATCAATCCTTATCACCTCAATATCATGAGAAAGACTCATGCAGACTTGCTCTCAAGATCAAATTGGACCTCAAACTACCTGATGACTTCTCTTCTCATGACGCACGGATCCCTGGATGCTACCTTGTCTGCCACCACTTTCTGCTTCTGACTATAACTAGCATTGCTTTCTTCATCGGGTCATCGAGTTAGCATTGAAACACTTATTCCGATGTCCGATCACATTTTCCAAACTGTGCGCACACTCCATAAATTTCTTTGACGGGCCCCACCACTTGGTCACCAAGTCGTGGCAAATAAACATCGCGTATGATCGCGGTATAGTGACCACTGCTAGATCTTAAGGAACCTATTCGATATTTATCTCTTCTGAGTTGCTCTCTTCGTCTGTGCCATTTGTCAACCTCTGGCTCACTCACGGGTCCACCTTGTCTACCATTTGGACTGCCATCTTAACCGCCATTGGACCTAGACCCACCTTGTCGCTAAGTCACAACGATAATTGGGCATGCAACATTTCCTTGCACCTTAGTGACAACCATCGGATCTGTCGGACTTGCACGATCCTTATCTCACTGGGGCACTCACCCTATTGGTAGGCCCACCATGTGTCACTTCTTGTTCACCTTTGGATCCAACTGGGTGCCACTTTAACCACCACATCATCAATCGCCATGCCTCGGTGAGTAATCGACGATCATCTTCATCATGTGGTTTAGCAACAACCATCAGATCCTTCTTGATCACCGTTGATCTTCTTTGATATGCATGACCTTTAGCCTCTCTGAGTGACTTTCTCTTATGCCACAGTATCACCACGTGTCAGCCACTAGTTCGCTCATGAGATTTGCATCTCGCCACCTCGACCTGCCACCTGTCCTTGGTTTGCCTTGGTTCTTCATCTACTTTTTATCCCGTGGCACATCCTCATTCATTCTTAGCCCACCTGGATGACCACCTTAACTGCCACATCATCAATCACCATGTCGTGTGACATAACCAGTGAGCATCTTCATCATGCGGTATAGCGACAACGTTGATCTTCCCTCAAACTACTCGATCTTTACCACCTTAGCCGCTCACCTTTTTCGCACGTGCTTTGTCGCCAAGTCGCAGAGATAACTGGTGAGCTTCTTTCTATAGTGATATAGCAGTTGTCATCAGATCTCTCACATCACTGTTGATCTGCCCTCAACTTGCTCGACCTTTAACCTCAGCTAATTTTCTCTCTTGTGCCACATGTCAACATGTGTAACCCTCTGATTGGCTCCGGAGATCCGCCTAGCCACCACTTGTCTGCCGAGCTTGCCACACATCTTGTTTTGTCGGATATCATTCTTTCGGCCAAGATACTCCCTCGACGAGCCGTTTACAAGTCTCATCGAACCTGCAGTTTCATCGATATTATTCTTTCGGCCAAATTACTCCCTCGACAAGCCGTTTGCAAGTCTCATCGAACCTGCAATTTCATCGATGCCTTTATTTTATCGACGGGACTACTTCTGTTTTCTTTGATATACCCTATGTCGATGGAACTGAGCCTTCAGTGAAACCTTTTAGAGATTCATCGTAGCCAAGGTCTACTCGATAAGTCACCCATCCATGCCATGTCACCAGCCACTGGACCGCCACCTGTCTGCCACCCATCCTTGGACTTATACCCTTTACTCTGCCATGTCATCAGTCACCAAGTCGTGATGATATGTGGCGAGCATCTAACCATCGTGACATAACGATAGCCGTTGGATCACCATGATCTGTGTTCGATCTTCCTTACTTTCTTGCTCTTTAGTCTCTTCCCGCCAGCTGGTCAAAAAATTAGGACACCTTGAGATGCACACACATGTGGGGTTGAAAGATCCCTAAATGGATTCTTTGTTGCCCTGGATAAGTTTTAATTAATAAACTATCTTTCAGAGCCTTTTGGTGTTCTTAGAGACTAGACAGAAGATGCAGAAAGTGTATTGCAACTATTAACCAATAATAACATAGAATTCAACTCAAAATAAGATATCAACTTCTGATTTTATTTATGACAATAGATTACATTCAACTAGGAGTGAAGATACATTCACCAAAACAATTAGAAACATACCACGGATCCAGCGCTGGGGTTTGTTACTGATTTGCTATCTAGAAATGGATACAGGCAGGAGTTGAAGGTACAAGGGTAGTCCAGATGTACCAATACACTTATACTACCTCCAAATGAATTACCAATAACAAATTGGGCCAAAAACCCAATTATCAGCTGGAAATCCAAATTCTGCAAGGCAAAATTATACAATTTTAGCCTTAAATCCTCACTATTTTGCTCACCCTGATCTCAATTCAAGCCCTATGACTGTGATTTCTTCTACACAGTCCTTTCTGATCCTAAAAATAAAGTTAAGAACAAGAAATGGAGTTAAAACTCTCCATTTTATTTATTATCACTCCATAGCCATCTGTAATGGTACGACCCCCTTGGGAAATAGTACAGCTGCCAAAAGAAATAAGTAATGCACTGAAATCGAATGTATTCTTGCTCAGATCTTATGTAATGACCTTGCTACTAATGATTACTGAGTTTTCTTGTTGAAATGACCCTCAATATGCCTGAAACAAGCTTCTGATGTGTTCCACCTGCCTCCTGTAGAAGGGATTCCGTCCTCCTGAAGACCAAATCTAAGGTTTCCGTCTCAAACCTGCTTGCTGTTGTAAATTGCAGACCTGCAACTTCCAAGTTTTTCACAAAATAATATATCATGAATCAAGAATACCTCTAAGGCTGAATACATGCATTCCTTACATTCCACGTGGGATGTACTTGCTGCAAATGGTGGCCCTAAGGCTGGAAGGATCACGCCCAAGCTGAAGAATCAATCTGCCATGCTGAAACCCTTACTCTACAACCTAAATCCATAATGAAGAATGGTATACTCAATCTCTATCAACTATGCACTCTACCCAAAGAATCCAATCCCAATAACTGCTGAGGGCTACCTCCCAGCCAGTCCAGATCTTGGGGTTTGCGTCCCAGATGAAGAATCACTCACTTAGAGAAATTCACAAAATAAGTTTGATTGTTTAAAAAGACAATGAACAATTAGGTCTTCATCTCCTTATATCTCATTTCCTTTCCAAGCCAAACCCTAAAAGGGAGTAAAGTTGGCGCATTATGAAAAGAGTGTTATTTCCTAATTATGGCATCAACTATAGGAAAATAACACTAAATTGCAAATAAATAGCGCCAGGCATCCAAAAAGACTCCGGAAGGTGAGAATCATGTAGCAAAGTTCAAGACCTTTTCAACAAGCTATAACACATAGGCATATCAATCTAGATGAAGCCAGAAACCCCTTATTACTCCGAAATGACTAAATACATAGCCTTATTTTAATTTATTTAATCGCTAACTTAGGAAATATTTAAATATATTAAAATATATCCAGATATCCAATAACAGCCCAAAATAACCAAACAATCATGAATATAACTTTGTCACCTATCTGTGACCGATGCCGGAAAAGCTGAGCTAACTGGCAGTCCCATCCCTAAAATCTAGGGATGCTCCTAGAAACTAGGAAACACACCCAATCTTCCTGAAACTAAAACCTCTCTTCAAACACCTGTAACTGCTCAAAAGGATCCTGCTTTGCTCCTTGGTCCCCTAGGTGGTCATTCAGTCAACTGCCAGTTCTCCCTAAAAAATAGGAGACCTAATTCAAAGGTTTGAAATGGCTCACAGAGCCCCTGCAAAGCTCCATGACCCTTAGAATGAGTCTCCTAACCATGTTGTTGACCTACAGGAACTCGAATGGTAGGTCAACCCTTGCTCATCTCATGTCACCTAGAAAAAGGGACATTACAATCTTCCCTTCTCGAAGATTGCTTGCCCTCAAGCAATCTGCACCTGCATGCTGAGAACCAATTCACTGGATCCCATATCAATCTGATAAACGTTACTTCACCCAACTGTTGTGCTACTCTGATATAAACATTTGTATACCCAAAGTGAAACAACTCATCATGGATCCACTGAAGAAATACACCACACATGTCAATACCAGGATCCCAAATCTTTGCACTATCATATCCATCCATCATGTCAATACTCATTATACTGCTGCTGCAAATCTGGACATCACCTAACCAGCTGAGAGTTTCACTCCAATTGAAACCATAAATACCACCAATCTTCAATGTTGAAATGGACCCATCAATAAGACAATTTCCAACAAGCAAACTGTGATGGAAACCTCTCCAAAACCTTTGATTAGTGGCTGCAACTTGCCCAATTTCTCCACAAGTTAGTATGTCTTCATTGGAGGATGCCAAATAAATATATTGTTTAGCCATGCACCAAATATAGTCTCTTACACGCTGATCTTCATAGCCCACTGTCACATCTAAGGAAACCGAGTCACCAATTAATAAGTACATCGCTGCCCTATCATATGAAAGAGGTGACAAGTCCACAAATGAATAGTAGATGTTTTTGTTCTGCAACATGGATAAACCTTCAGTGGTTGGTCCACTATGAATGCCACCTAACAATTCATCAACTTTACATCTAGTCTTCCCAACTTGAATGTTCTCAATGCAAGGTTTCAAATTTGACTCATTAGATAAAGGAGAATTGCTGATCAAACTCAGAAAATCAAACCGATTTTTATTTCCATTCAATATATCTTCGCTGTCCTTTTCTTCCCTTGGAAGAAATAAAGATCTAATGGATGATTCTCTTTGTATCCTTGCGTCATCTAACCGATTGTGATGCTCTTTGACTCTTTGTAGGTGGTGTCTTGCTTGGGCAGCTCTATGTAACCAATCTTCATTCAACTTTTGGCAATGTTTTATATCAGCTGCCCCAAAGTACACAAAATCGGACTTATGGTGAGTTGTATTATTTGCATCATCGTAACCCATGCTTGTACCATAAGCACCCACAAATGTAGAATGCAAATCTTTATTCTCTTCATGACCAAAGGCTGTCATATCTTGAGGAAGAGAAGTTATGTCACTACTGTTATGGACTTCAGAATTATGATCATACCATAGTGACAAATCTTTGGATTCACTACACACCATTAAATTTTGACTTTCCTCACGGTCTTCCCAATTGAGAAGAGGAAGTAGTTTGACAAATGAATCCAAACTTACACTGTCCATTTCAACCTCATGTTCTTCATCAATTGCTGATTCAAAATTAGTCTTTGGGCAATCTGAAAACTCATCAAACCTCTCATGAATGTCTTGTGTATGGCTTGAAGTTACAAACTCTTCCTTCACATCTTCCACCAAAAATGATGGGACAACGCTGTAACCAACCAAAGAGGCACCAATTGGATCTACCTGTCTCTCAAAATCTTCAAATAGTTTCCTACCAATCTCACTAGTAAACATCATATCTGCTCCTCTTCCTTTGCTTCCCTTGCTCTCAATTGACTCTTGTTTTGTTCTTGGTTGATGATGTGGACTTGAAAACATCAAGTCATCTTCAACTAGTACACCCATGAATTGTGTGAAGGAAAGGTGGTCATGTATCTTTTTAGGAAGAGAGCAATACTTATCATAGTTGTTCATAACTGTATCATTGAATGTCTTGGCAGGAGACCTTTTCCTTGTACTTGTTGAGGGAGTTGTACCCTTAGACTGTCTGGAACTCCTTGAAGGTGTTTGTTCAAATTCTTTCCCTGCTTGTTTATTTTTAAACAACCCTGTCATGATGTCCAATTTGATTTTCAACCAAACTAAACTCAAATTTGAATTGGAACTCTTGATCTTCACCCAACAGCCTGGCAAGATCAAAGCTCTGATACCAATGAAAGATCCCTAAATGGATTCTTTTCTACCCTGGATAAGTTTTAAATAATAAACTATCTTTCAGAGCCTTTTGGTGTTCTTAGAGACTAGACAGAAGATGCAGAAAGTGTTGTTTATTTTTTGGTGATGGGGATTGCAACCATTAACCAATAATAACATAGAATTCAACTCAAAATAAGATATCAGCTTCTGATTTTATTTATGACAGTAGATTACATTCAACTAGGAGTGAAGATACATTCACCAAAACAATTAGAACCATACCACGGATCTAGCGTCGGGGTTTGTTGCTGATTTGCTATCCAGAAATGGATATAGGCATGAGTTTAAGGTACAAGGGTAGTATAGATGTACCAAGACACTTATGCTACCTCCAAATGAATTACCAATAACAAATTGGGCCAAAAACCCAATTACCAGCTGGAAATCCAAATTCTGCCAGGCAAAATTATACAATTTTAGCCTTAAATCCTCATTGTTTTGCTCACCCTGATCTCAATTCAATCCCGATGACTGTGATTTCTTCTACACAGTCCTTGTTGATCCTAATAATGAAGTTAAGAACAAGAAATGGAGTTAAAACCTTCCATTTTATTTATTATCACTCCACAACCATCTGTAATGGAATGACCCCCTTGGGAAATAGTACAACTGCCAAAAGAAACAAGTAATGCACTGAGATTGAATGTATTCTTGCTCAGATCTGATGTAATGACCTTGCTGCTAATGATTACTGAGTTTTCTTGTTGAAATGACCCTCAATATGCCTGAAACAAGCTTCTGATGTGTTCCACCTGCCTCCTATAGAAGGGATTCCGTTCTCTCGAAGACCAAATCTGAGGTTTCTGTCTCAAACCTCCTTGCTGTTGTAAATTGCAGACCTACAACTTCCAAGTTTTTTACAAAATAATATATCATGAATCAAGAATACCTCTAAGGCTGATTACATGCATTCCTTACATTCCATGTGGGATGTACCTACTGTAAATGGCGACCCTAAGGCTGTAAGGATCACGCCCAAGCTGAAGAATCAATCTGCTATGCTAAAACCCTTACTCTGCAACCTAAATCCATAACGAAGAATGATGTACTCAATCTCTATCAACTATGCACTCTACCTGAAGAATCCAATGCCAATAACTGCTGAGGGCTATGTCCCAGCCAGTCCAGATCTTGGGGTTTGCGTCCCAGAAGAAGAATCACTCACTTAGAGAAAATTCACAAAATAAGTTTGATTGTGTAAAAAGATAATGAACAATTAGGTCTTCATCTCCTTATATCTCATTTCCTTTCCAAACCAAACCCTAAAAGGGAGTAAAGTTGGCACATTATGAAAAGAGTGTTATTTCCTAATTATGGTGTCAACTATAGGAAAATAACACTAAATTGCAAATAAATAGCCCTAGGCATCCAAAAAGACTCTGGAAGGTGAGAATCATGTAGCAAAGTTCAAGATATTTCCAACGAGCTATAACACATAGGTATATCAACCCAGATGAAGCTAGAAACCCCTTATTACTTTGAAATAACTAAATACATAGCCTTATTTTAATTTATTTAATCACTAACTTAGGAAATATTTAAATATATTAAAATATCTTCAGATATCCAATAACAACCCAAAATTACCAAACAATCATGAATATAACTTTGTCACCTATCTGTGACCGATGCCGAAAAAGCTGAGCTAATTGGCAATCCCATCCCTAAAATCTAGGGATGCTCCTAGAAACTAGGAAACACACCCAACCTTCCTGAAACTGAAACCATAGTATGGTCCCGTGGAACCTCAAATATGGAGCTGCCACAACCTCCTAAAAGGTAGGGAATCTTCCTAAAAAGTAGGAACCTCTCTTCAAACACCTGTAACTGCTCAAAAGGATCATGATCTGCTCCTTGATCCCCTAGGTGGTCATTCAGTCAACTGCCAGTTCTCCCTAAAAAATAGGAGACCTCGTCCGAAGGTGTGAAATGGCTCACATAGCCCCTACAAAGCTCCATGACCCTCAAAATGAGTCCCCTAACCATGTTGTTGACCTACGGGAACTCGAATGGTAGGTCAACCCCTGTTCACCTCATGTCACCTAGAAAAGGGGACATTACAGGGGTCCACTAGGCGACGAGCCTCTTCTTGCCAAAAACCTGTAAGCTTTGACACTATATTTATATTTGACTTTAGTTTTAAATACCAAAATGCTCCTCCCTGCGACCAATGTGGGATAAATGTTCTTCATGCCTAGTGACTGAAAACACTTGGAAGTTCTCTGGCCTTTTAAAACCCTCTTTGGCGCCTAAGTAAAAACTTTACACAGGCCGATTGCAGTTGCTCTAAGTTCCTTTTGGCCTTTCATAAGCTACACAGGGGATTCAACGATACACTTGCCAACATGAATTTGCTTGAAGGTTTTAATAGGCCACACTATTTCATCTGCAATGGAGCATAAATATCTTTGTGATCTACAACATGCTGAGCTCAACCCTCGTGGGAGCCACATTTTAACCCACATGCTATCTTAATTTCCTGTATCTGCACATGAAGCAAAAAATCTAGACAAAAAGAGTGCATTTCTGATTTCTCATTCATGAATTGACCTTTTCAAAATGAATGAATGCAGGG